>NC_045616.1:131552174-131855204 GCF_009829155.1 Mustela erminea
CCCTTCTGAGTTTTAGGCATGATTCCAGGTGCTCAGAGTATGTTTATTTTATTTGTCCTGTATAGCAATCTTGGGAAGTGGGGTGTTCTGATATCCATGTGTACTTGCAAAGACAGGTTCACCAAAGACCACTTAGCTAGCACGTGGCAGAGCTGGACTTCCAGTCCACCTCAAAAGCCAGGGTTTTCCTCTACATGTGGCTGTATCTTCATATTAGTCTTCTAAGCAGGAGTGTATTTAAAGTGGCAATTTAGAGTTTGATTTCCAAGCTAGGTGAAAATCAAGATCAGCCTGTGAAAAATAGTTGAATGTAAGGTAAATCTGGAGGACGGACGGAAGAGACATGGGAAACATTAAGTCTGGGTAAAATGATACTAGCTGTGGAAGCCTAGAAAGAGAGTAGTCCTGTTGCTCTGGAGGACAACGGCGAAGACCTAGCGAGTGACAGAGGAAGCAGTCGAGGGCTCTTACGGTTAGAGCTTCCCAGCCATAGTCTAATCTGCCACAAGCCAAGTGAGCCTCCTGATACAGAAAGCTTCCCAGCAGAACCCCAGTGACCATCTCAGAAGAATGTTTTTTCCTGAGTGGGAGTTTATACTAAATAACTTCATCCGTCCTCCCACTCAGGTTGTCATACTGCATTGTGACAACGGGTGCCCTGAATCAGATACGGCAGGTTGAGTGTGCCTGCTGAGGTCACACTGTACCACTTGGTACTCCCGTCACCTGGTGTTACCAACCAGAATGTTGTAAAGGAATTTTAGAGCGCTGGAGTCTTCACGTACTTGTCCCAAACACAAGTATCTTCATTTGAGGTGCATACCAGAGGGGGATTCTCATGCTGGCCTCTAGCACCCGAGTGTCTTCACAGGACTTAAAGGCAAAGTTTTAATACTTACCTGGGAGTCTTTCAGCAGTTACTCGTCAGGACTTCCAAGTGCCTGCCTTCTTTTATATCCTGTAACTCTTTGCGCAGCAGCATTGACTAGCTTTTCCCGCCATCCTTGTGCATTCGCCTTCCAAATTTCTCCTCCGTCCCCACTTTTCGTCATTCCTTTCTTTCTTCAAATCATCATCATTTTTTAATTGAAATTTTGACCAGAAGTGTTAGACCTAACTAAAGGAAGGTAAACAACAACTGGATTACAAAGTGGCACGTGCCGTCAATAGTCAACACTCATTTATTTGCTGGCATCAACAGTGTTCCACAGCTAATTGCCGATTAGGGAGCTGGCATTTATTCTCACCAAAATATAATCGTTAGAGTTGACATTTTCTCATTGCTGATTGTCAGAGTCTTTTGTCCTGGGTCTTGTCTCTCCTTTAAGAATTCGAGAGGTTATTTCTGTTTTGTGTTATAAAATTATTACTGTGATAGAAATTGTCATTGTCGTTTTCTTGGTTCTGACAGGCTGTGTTTGATGTGGACAGCAAAAAAGGACTGACTCTGATTGAACTCTGGGAAGGCCTGACCGTGGATGACATAAAAAAGAGCACTGGGTGTGATTTTGCAGTAAGTGTTTCTGTGAACAAATCCAGCCACTTGTCCTATATCATGAGCTTGATTAATGGGTGTTTACAGGACATGAACCATTAATTTGTGATCATTTTTGGAGTTGACCTTTACAGAGAACAGGAGTGAAAAGGGAGAGTGCCTTCAGATGAGAGCAGGTGGGAGCAGGAGCGGGCTCTGACTCATGGCCAGCCAGCATTTGGCTCAGGAGTCAGAAGCAGGAGGGGGAGGAACCACCAGGGGCTGCTGGAAGCAGAGGTGGAGTTTGAACTCTAAGCTACTTTGTATAAAGTCCCTTGCGATCCTTTGTTCTTGGTTACCTATCAGTGTGGCTAGACTAAATTAACTCTAAAATGTGAGCCACACAGGGAGAAATGATACTGCCTTGTTTTAAACCCAGCTGTGGCTTATGGCTTTCTCTTTGATGAAATTTGATGCCTGATTATTCTATCCATGGACCGTATTAGAAGGATGAGCTCGACACTGACTGATAGTCACAAAATAGGTGTATACTGCATTTAAAGAAAAAAACCTAGTTCATAAAAATTAAGACTTACAAAGCACATATACATCAGGGGAGTATACATTTAAGAAACCCACAAATCTCTTTTTAAAACAGAATAGTACTATAATATAAATAATCACCCTTTAATGCCAGTGCTTGTTAATGAATCACCGATCACCTACCTAATGGGAGTTGAGAAGATGGCTCAGTCCATTGGAAGTGAATCAAAAGTAAAGGTGAAATGTCTGAAAAACTGAAAGAAAAGAATTTCCTTTTCACATACCTTTTTAAGAATGGATTTACTAGTTAAAATGGAATATATTTATAATGGGAAGAAATTTGAAGCTACCCATCCTAGAGAAAGTGATTTAACAAAATTTATTCGAGAAATCGTGCATAGATTTCATAGACTTCTTCTTGCTTGGCTGGTACCTATTAGTGCATTAACAAATTCCTGTAAAAACAGTTCTGCTGCATAATTCATTATCCACATGTAACTGTTTTGGTACTGTATGAGGGTCTTTGTCTATTAACCTTTTTTGAATTTCCCTTTGAAAAAAGAAGTTTGTCAGCAATACCTCGCACAAAAAGCACATCTTGAATTAGCTTTTCAATAATATCAGGGGGAAAAATGAGATTTGTTCATACTTTATTTGGAATTCCTTACCCCAGTGATAAAAGCAAACAATTCTTACATATCAGCTCTTCTTTATATTTTTTCCCTATATGAATAAATTGACCTCTTCTTCATCGGGTAACAATTTTGAGATCCACATCATGTTCAGTTCTTGGCTACAAAAGAGAATAGGCAAAGAAAGGACCCTTGTTGTTATTATTTTTTTTCATTCATGTAGAGAAGTCAGGATGAACAACGTGGTGTTTTACTGTTTTTGCGCTTTTATTTTTTTTTTAAGTGCAAGTTTCCATGTCTCAATGCACCGAAAAATACCTCTTGGTTTCCGTTTTATTACCATATCACCCCTCCTTCTCTTTTGACATGAGCCTGTGATCGATCTTGTTTCCTCCAAATTAGGGCGTTGAGATAAAATGTAAATTTGTATGTTCCTGTTGTCCTGAAAATGACAATGTGTGGTAGCAGCTGAACTGCCTCAACAAAAGGACCCACTTTTGAGGATCTGATGATCAATGGCATCTCTTTGGACCCCGACAGATGAAATCACATATGACGATTGTTTTTCCGTAATGCTAGGGACTGGAATGCTCTAATGAATAACTTGTTCTGTTTAATAGCTGGGTTATCAATAAAATACATGTAATCATAAAAGTACATTGAGGATAACACTTCTTGATCATTCAGAAGGTGTTTCTTGTCATACTTCAGAAGCTATTCCATGTGGTTATTACTGCATAGGTCGCATTTTACTCTATATGTGACCTTATGTCAGTCAGTCAAAATTTCTTCTTGAGGAAAGGCCCACTCAGTCTTCACTGTATATCTGGACATAAGCATTCTAGAAGGGAATAGTTAGACAACCAGGTTGTTGCATAATTAAAAAGGATAAAAACCTAGGTCAAAGTAATTTTGAAAATGTGTTGGCTAACATTTTCTCATATTAAAGCTGTGACCAGCTAATGAAAATGTTGGATTTCTGTATATCAGTCTGTGTGTTACTTACTGCCAGTTACTTGACGGGCCAAAGTAGAAAGAAAAGGGGAAATCCCACCACCTAAATTGCATTATCTGCAAAGTCTCTCTTTCCACTGAGTAGTTAATTCAAACAGTTTCTCATTTCTTTCTTTTCTAATGCATGCTTCTGTTACATAAAATAGGTATTTTTTTCTTTACCATAAATGTCTGTGGACCTTTTTTGAAACAGAATATTTCCTTCTGTTTTTATTTTTTAATTACAGATTTTTTAAAAAAACTTGAGTCCATATTTGAACATCATGTGGTCAAATAAACTTCCAGAGGTCATTAGTCATCCATGGTTATTTATTAAACATCCAGTTGTATCCCATATTGAGTTATGAAATGTGAATAAAATAGAACAAATTGGTATAGTTTCTACTCCCAAGGGCCTTGGTCTTATTCTCCAGGCAGGAATACACCTAAACCACCAGTGGCAAAAAATTAAATAAGAATACCGCTTATTTATATGTTTGCAGTGAAATCTGAAAGAAGGCAGCTGGAGATATTTTTTGCTAAGTTGAATAAATTTACACTCAGTATCTATTATGAACTGGCATTATACCAGAATTAAAGAGTATATACCATTGGGATTTCAGTGGACTGGGCAGACAAATTGTTGGCTTATCTTTTACACTTAAATCATATAATCTTGTGCCACCCTGTAGATCACCTTGGCAGATTAAATCTGCTTTGGCTTGCATGGGCTTAACATGTTGATAAGACTGTGAGAGAATAGGATGAAAAATGGTGGTTTAGTAGATGTTTTTCATTATAAAAATAGGCCAAGTCAGTCTGCATAAAGCTGCTTTTCTGTTTTCATAGAAGTCAGAGTCCACATTGAGGATATAAATAATAGAGCCCCAAACAGGGTCAATACGCCAAGGAAAATCATCAGATGTTTAGTTTATAAGATTAAGGTGTCCAGTTTTCTTTTAAAGGAAATGCTACAAAGCATCTTTTGGATGTGATTCCCCCCCCACAAAATAGTTTTATTTCATTAAATTATTTCTGCAGATGCTCTGTTGTTTTAAAAAAAGAAAATGGGTTGTTTGTGAGACACACTTTCGAAATACACAGAGCCCATATGTCTTTTATTCTTTTCAGTAGAGTGAAGATCTATGCACATGTGGGCTGTGATTTTTGTCTATTTATTATATGTCTATTATTTTGTCTATTATTATGTATCTGCTCTTGGAACTGGTAAATCTGAATGAGCTGTCATTTATTTGAAGCTATATATGAAGCCGTACCAATCCTTTTTATTCTGATCATGTCATTCTTTTTTAGTAGAAAAATGGAAAGGGGGGCATTAACTCTTGACATTATGAAGAGTTAATACAGAAACAATTTATAAATGAACTAAAAATATTTAACCTCATCAAAGCCAAATAATTGCCTACGCCTTCTATTTTTAATACTGTCTTAACCTCTATTAAAACTTTCCTCTAGTTCTTTGAAGCTTAATCTTTGTTTCATTCATTCATTAATTTAACAAAATATTAACTTTGTTCTGGAAGGCAAAATGCCAGCTAGGCCCACTTCCATCGGTTCATTGTTGAGGGGCTCAAAGAATCATTAATATCTTCTCCTGGCTTTCCGTGGACACTGTTACTTACTAGGACTCAATAGATATTTGCCAGATTGAATGACATCTGTGCTGACATTGCACTTTGAAAGATCAGTCAAAATTAAGCCAAACCACTTATGTTTTGTTTAGGTTTTTGCCACCAGCTATCCCATTCAATGTAGACCTGTCCTCATTTTTCTCTGCTTCAGGGCTTCTAGGAATGCATGTACTGTTCTGCACATTGAACATAATTATGGTCAATTTTTAATATTTCTGTTACCTCCTTTTTTAAAATAACTTGGAATCTTTTTACTGCCTTTATATCATTTCCATTCTGATTTTGAAATTTCTGACAGAAGTTGTCATTGATTATACTTATCTTCATTAATATGTATCCAGTTAATCCAAAGACTACGTTGTCTCTTAACAAAATTATGAATTGACTGGGACTTATTTTGACCATTTTGAGACTTGAGCCTTACTCTATGTCTCTGTTTTAAGTAGCCTCAGAGGTATCAGTCTCAGAGCTCAGTGATCCATTCAGTAGAGAGCTTGGTTGTCTGAACCCTTTATTGTCTCTGTCTGCTCCTCTTCCACTCCCTTTCTTGTGAGTCTTAATGATCCTTAATTTAGGAGGTATAATGTGCAAGAAGGTTGGGAACTACTAAATACACAAAATGTCAACAGAATAGTTGTCTGTCTTGTTGGTTTAGAATGGAAAATAATGAGGAAACTCTAGGTGATGTCCATGGCAAGGCTGTTTGTTACCAACATCATTCAAGTTTGGAAATGTTTATGCCATGAGGTTGTTTTCTTTTTTTTTCTTTTTTTTTTTTTTTAACAATTTGGTCATTTTTTTTTCTCTTTCTTTTACCAGGTTTCACCAAAACTCATGCCAATGCAGCAGATCACAACTTGAAATGTGAAATAGATGTTTGTCCCAGACTGTGTGTTTTTCATTTTAATCACATAGGATTTCATTGAAAGGGTATCAGTAATCGTAATTGTGTGTCTCATGTAATTTTTGTCTAGTTTTCTTCAAGCATCTTCCACTGTCCTTAGCCATATAGACTTTGTTCTGTCAAGTGTGCTATGACATCTTAATGAAAGGCAAAAAAAATATATATATATATATATATATATAAATAATTATCTTATTTGTTTTATAAGTGCCAAGAAGGCTTATCTTTAAAATAGGTGCTCACATTGGATTTATCTTTATCTTTTGTGGTAGGTACATTAAATTGTACCAGGATGGACCCTTAGGAAGACTTTCATTGATGTGCCTTTCCTCCTAAATCCTGACAGAGAAAAGAATGAGGGAGAAAAATAACTCCACCCAGAGTATACCCAATGCAGCATGTTGTACCAGTCCTGAATGATATGTGAATTTTGAATAGGAGAAATGCTGTCTTAATGATTATGTTTTTCTTTTGGCCTCCCCTGACTTCTGTTTTAGAGTCTCTGATTTTGTGATTGTATCTTGTTTCCCTAAAGCATCCCTTCTCCTCCCACACTTCCTATAACTAAATAGTTGCTCAGTTAGGCAAACAGGAACGTCTCTGTATGGGAGAGTAACTGGTTCATGGGAGAGACCAAGGGGTAGAGGGTTTATTGGTGCTGATGTCCCACCAGGAAGTTGCCTTTAAAAACCAACCATCCGGTGCTTTGCCAAAGACAAAGGTTTATTTTGACAAGAGGGTTGTAAACCTAATTGATCTAGTCAGCTTTCTCATTTTAAAATAATGCAGTATTTCTGTGTATCCAGAGAGATCCCTAAAAGGCTTTCTCTATATTACTGAGGCCCAGTGGGCTACCCAAGACAACCTCTTCGGGCACAAGGGACAGTGGGATAATTTATCCTAAGTCCAGTCACAATGACAACAAAATTTAAATTTTTTCTTTCTCTTCAGGCTCTCTTACTTCTGTTCAGAAAAGTTTCTAAATATCGAATGCCTTTTTCTATAGAACACTGTTCTTTTTTCTGCCCAGGCTACTTCCTTGAATAAAGTACTTTTATTTAGCTTTATCAAAATAGAGGAAATACCGATGAGCATCCAGGATTTGAAGAGCCAGTGAACTTCTATTGTTAGAAAATAAACATGGGGGACTAGGTTTTGTAAGGAACTTGTCCTCAGAGCAGTCCTTCTTACCACCCAGTTGCCTCAGGGGATATCCTAAGCATCCTGGGTATCAAATGGGAGAAAAGTCCAGGCTCCCTAAAGACGGGTCAGACAGCTGTCCTCCAGACAGAGGTAGGCACATAAACAGTGCAATATAATTATTGCTCTGGCACCAGATATAGGAATTTATGCATATGTTTAGGTGACAGTTATCATTTAAACTCACTTTTCTTCAGGTAGGACTATAATTGCGTTATGTATGGTATTGGAGGCGAGAGGCTTTTTTGGCCTCACACTCTCTATCTAAAATAGTCTTAACTGACTGGCTGTGGGATTGAAAGCTTATTTTCCCAGTACTGACAAAAAGGACTCTTGGAATTCGTGAGGTAGGAGAATAATACATATCTGTTAGAATTATAATTTGAAAAAAATATATGCTATTGATGGTTGCTATATTTGCAGACTTAGTTGCTTATCATTCCAGTCCATTACTTTAGGGTAATGTGGTTTGAAGTGTGTTCCCAACTTTGAGTGGCAGAACCTATGTAGATGACTTTATATTCTTGATTATCAAGCGTTCCATGGATATTAAACACATTAAAAAACAGCATAAATAATCAAAACTATTGTAGATCGCCGTGATTGTCTTTTTTCTTGTTTGGGAACGGTGTGACCAGTTATGGGAATAATATACTAGAGACTGGTGGAAAGACCAACAATAAATAGTTCACATACTTTACTGCTTCAATCAAGTTGTTGCTTTTCTTTTTATCTTACCAAAGAACAGATACCATTTTTCATGAAAGAAAAAATGAAATGTTTACTTAAATGAATTCTGATTTTACTCCTTGTCAGAGCCAATCATTTATCTATAAAAATAGACTTCATGTGTTAATATGTATTTTTTTGTTTTTATCTTACATTCTTTTAGGATATACATACATTAAGTAGCTTCCCAGTGGTGCGTGGAGTTTGCTTGAATTTTGAAGTGGCTCTAGTATAGTCTGCCCAGCATCTGTGTTATCCCTCTGGTTAGAGACTCATCCCCTGGCCAAGGGGTGGGGTGTGTGCCCAGATTATGCCTCTTTTGATAGCTCTCATTTGTCCACACTTATACCCAGGGTGCGCTTATGACCCAGGATATACCAGTAAGGTTATTTCTCCCATGTTTAAAAACAGGAGATGAAAGAGAAGCAAATTTTCTTATTCCTCTCTAATGACTAAGCAATAAGAGTGTGACTGTGGAACCAACACCTCCTTTCCCCCTTCTGTTTCTCTCTCTCTCTCACACACACACACACACGCACACACACACGCACCCTACCAGCTGAGGTGCAGGTAGAAAGAAGCTGACACGCAAGCACAGTGAGTTGTAAGTAAGGAATATCCTAGAGGTATTTGCGCTCTTGGTTATCAATGTGCCTAAGGCCAGCTTCCCTCTAGCCATGCTTGTATATGAGCCCCAAAGTCTCTCATTTTACTTGGGCTCAATCTTTGTGGGTCTTTGTCATTTCCAACTAAAGTATGAACTCAAAACAGCTTTTGTAATTCTTGAATCTTGAGAGGGATCTGGTCTGCAGAAGTGGCATAGAATATTAGGAAAACTGCTTGTAGCTGGGCCCAGAGAACACCTATAAGAGCATTTATAGGTGTTACCTGTGGGTAGGAAGGTTATGGGTAGGGGTGTTCTTTTTCTTACAGTGTCAGTATATTCAACACAACTTTGAGAATTATTCCAGTGGAAGTATAGGCAGAGATTTATTCGATGGATGGGTTTTTTTAGCACTAACCTTTTCCTCGCAGGGCGTGATCTTCAGTTTCTTTCTTTCTTTCTTTTCTTTCTTTTTTTTTTTTTTTGATCTTCAGTTTATTAAACTGACTTTCAGGCTCTCCATCTTTAAAATAGGCAGAATGTACTGCTTTTCATCATGGTTCTGTAAGGTACAGTTAACATATCTGTAAGATTAACATAGCAGTATATTATGTATACATAATACATAATATATATTATGTATACATAATATACTGCTATGTTAATTAATACATGTATGTATATGTAATTATGTATATTAATTAATACATTGAAAAATGTTGCAAAAATTCTGACAGACCCAATCGGAGAAAGACAACTATCATATGATCTCCCTGATATGAGGAAGTGGAGATGCAATGTGGGGGGTTTAGGGGAAAGGAAAAGGAAAAATGAAAGAAGATGGGATCAGGAAGGAGACAAACCATGAAAGTCTCAATCTCAAAAAACAGACTGAGGGTTGCTGAGGGGAGGGGGCACGGGAGAGGGTGGTGGGGATATGGACATTGGGGAGGGTATGTGCTATCATGAATGCTGTGAAATGTGTAAACCTGGCGATTGACAGACCTCTACCCCTGGGGATAAAAATACATTATATGTTTATAAAAAAAAAAAATACTGACCTTTTTTCTGTGTCATAGTATTACTTTGGGACAGAATTTTTCCTGTCTTTTTATTTGTTAATAACTACAGTGCCTTCCACCTAAGACCATACTAAATTTATCAATGTGTATTTAAGTACAAATATCACTAGATGTTATGTGATCTGAGTGCATGTCTGTGCGGCATACTCTTGAATTCTCTTGTTTCTGTTATGTCTGTGTAAAATCATCCAAAGACACCCTTTATGGACCATGCAGCAAGTCCCATGAGAGTGAAGCCTACACCAATCCAGGTAACTCATTGATAAGATAGTTCCTTCTCTCAAAACCATAATGAAACAAAAATGATATTTTGGCTTTAGAGGTTAAATATGCTTAATTGCCATGGCCATTATTACCTTTAATGGGATATTACTCTGGATGATCCACTTAGAAATGACCTCAGGCAGCTCTCCTCATCCTTCTTTCACATGACCCACACCGAGTCCGTAGGAAACACTCCTGTTCCCACTGATAAACTGTAGGAGCCCAAGTACCCAACACAGTCATTTTATTTCTTTGACTCACTCCTAGGCATTCTGTCTCTTGCCCTTCCCTCTTGATCTGGGCACAGGAGGTAGCATCTCTCACCTAGCCTTCTTGATATTAGGGTGTCCAACAACTCCTTGCAAATTTTCTCCATAAATACTCCTCTAATCTCCAGGTTCCAAGCCTTGTACGTACTCAGTGTGGGTAAGAGTTTAAGAACTGTCTAACTGGTTCTCAGCCAAATATTGCTTCAAAATGTGTGCATAATGGCCTCACTGGGATGTAATATACACTGTGTGTGTGTGTGTGTATACACCCTGGTGTGTTCTTGTATGCATGTGTTTATATTTTTATGATGACTCCATGGCTTGTCCATGGTAGGTTTCCAAATGTATATATTGAATCAATTTACTAGTTGAAACATGAGTTGATAGTAGGCCAGGCTTGAGGATTTCCCTCAGCTAAATAATTAGGTATGATCTCCAAGGAAGAGATAGGAGAAGAAAAGGGAAGACACAAGAGTTGGACTCTAGAAATTGCAACAAAGGAATACAGAGACCTGTGATAATCACATTTACTTAGCATTTTATAATTTACAAAACACATAGAATATGCTAGCTAGCTTATTTCATTTTCAGTGTAACCTTTCAGGGAGACATTATAACTGCCATTAAAATTAACTTCATTAGTCTGAGAGAAGTAATGTCCATCAATTCTTTAATCAAATTAGCCTTCAAAGCTAATGTTGAGTTTTGCCAAGGTAGTTAATGAGATGTGAATTAAATCCCCTGAATAGAACTAGATTTGTTGCTCTCTGGTAAGCTATAAAACAGAGAGTCCAAAACCTTTAAACCTAATGGGACAGATCTTGAAGTATTGTTCTCCCTGTCATCACAGCTCTTCTGTATAACCCAGTTTATAAGGAAATGGGTAGTTGTCAAAATAAAAAGGATAATGGTACCCACCAAACAAACTATCCCTGTGGAAGACTTGAAATTACTGAGTTTGCTCACATGAAAGGCCCTGTGTAGGCAACCACAGGTCAGGATGCTAAGCTGACAGTAGGAATGGCTGATGGGCATTGCTTCATTTCTATGACTAAACACCTTTCTACAATTTGTTTCCCTTGGTAGTAGCCTGCACCCATGTTCAAAGTCAGAGTTGTGGCTCAGACACATTCAGCTGACCTCCAGAGATAAGGTTGAAATTTGGAACCTGAAAGTAAATGTTATTGGTGACACAGGGAGAGTATCACTCAGTGAGATCTCGTGCCATTCTCTTCACTGGGGAAGAAAGGGTCCATGGAAAGAAGAAAATTGGTCACAGCCCTGGAGCCTGTGGAGCTACTGGGGGTGAGTGTGGGGATGGGAAAGCATTAGGGCCATCAAGACACATACCATATGAGAATATCTTTTACTACCCTTTCTTTGAATATCAGATACCATCAATTTTTTATGATAAAAGTATTTAACATGAGATCTACCCTCAACAAATTATTGTTAACTGTAGGTGCAGCGTAATACAGCAGATCTCTAGAACGTTCCTCACATAATTGACACTTGTACCCATTGAACAGCAACTCTTCATTCCCCCCCTTGCCTCAGTTCCTGGCAGCTACCCTTCTACTCTCTGTTTATGTGAGTTTGATTGTTTTAGGTAGTTCGTATAAATATAATCATGCAATATTTGTTCTTCTCTGGCTTATTTCACTTAGCATTATTGTCCTCTAGATTTATATGTGTTGTTGCATATGGTAGGATTTCCTTTTTTTATGGCTGATTAATATTTCACTCTATGTATATACCATATTTCCTTTATTTATCTGTCAATGGACATTTAGGTGGGATTGTTGGATCATATGTTACTTTAATTTTTTGAGGAGCCTCCACACTGCTTTCTCTAGTAGCTGCACCATTTTACATTCCCACCAATAGTATGCAAGGATTCTAATTTACTCATGTCCACATCAATACTTTTCTTTTTAGATTTATCTATTTATTTCACTTTTTAAAAATTATTTGACAGTCAGAGATCACAAGTAGGCAGAGAGGCAGGCAGAGAGAGGGAGGGGGAAGCAGGCTCCCTGCTGAGCAGAGAGCCCGATGTGGGGCTCGATCCCAGGACCCTGAGATCATGACCTGAACTGAAGGCAGAGGCTTAACCCACTGAGCCACACAGGGTGCCCCAGGCACCACTTGTTCTTTTTTTAAATAATAGCTGTCCTCATAGGTATGAGGCAATACTTTATTGCGGTTTTGATTTGCATTTCCTTGATTGGTGATGATGAACATCTTTTCATACACCTGTTGGTAATTTGTGTGTTTCCTTTGAAAAGATGTCTGTTCAAGCCCTTTGCCCATTTTTTAATGGGGTTATTTAAATTTTTGCTATTGATTTGTGGAGTTCTTGTATCTAAGTAGCCCCACTAGTCAATTTTTGCTTTTGTTGCCTGTGCTCCTGGTATCATTATCTTAGAAGTCATTGCCAAGACCAGTGTTCAGAAGATTTTCCCCTATGTTTTCTTCTAGAAGTTTTATAGATTCCAGTCTTAAGTTTAAATCTGTAATCCACTTTGAGTTGATCTCTATGTGTGATGTGAGATAAGGGTCCAATTTTATCCTTTTGCTTATGGATATCAAGTTTTCTGAACACCATTTGTTGAAAGTATCCTTTCTCCATTGTGTACTTTTGACACCCTTGTTGAAAATCAGTTAACATTTAACATATATGTTAACATATATAATAATATATGCATGGATTTATTTCTGGGCTCTTCTGTTCTGTTGGTCTTTATATCTGAAGATACCATCAAATTTAAAAGGCACTATGATTGCATTTGCTGTTCATCATTTATAAATTTTGTTGTATACCAGTCTCAGATGAGTTAGCCTAGTATTTCCTTTTTGTATTTAAAACAAAAAGAGTTGTTAATGGACAGGTTAGGGATGTGAATCAGGTTGGAAGAAGGATGGGAGGGAGCTGAGGTGCCTAGCTCAGCCTCTTCAAGAGCAGTGGCTGCTAAAAGGTGAAGGAGCCAAGTCAATTGTAGGATGCGGTCATTTGTGAAACACATTCCAATTTCAGAGATGTTAAAGTGTGGGATATTGTTCATCTTAGAATCAGTAAATTAGAAGGGATCATCTAAGGCCTTTCTCATTTAGCATAATGTCTTGTTTAAGAATATTTTAAAGAAACATTTTATTATAACTTTGAGTATATACAAAACTGATTTCATAGGAAAAGACTCTTATGAACCTGCTTTATGAATAGGAAAGAATTGATGATTATAATAGTGTATATGTAAATGGTGCTTTAAAACAGTTCTTCCAAGTAGTCCAAGTGCTTATTGTACAATCTTTCTGTCATTATTTGCCTTCCAAGTAGCTCTCTATGTCCTTCTGTCCTCCCCACCCCCTTGCAACTCTTATCCTTCCCATAAACAATTTCTATCTTAGGTATATTACAAGTTTGCCATAAATGTGAAATGTTTTCATTAGTTTTATTATGTTCAGTTAGCCAACATATAGTACATCATAAGTTTTTGATGTGGTGGTCAATTTCTATCTTAGGTATATTACAAGTTTGCCATAAATGTGACATGTTTTCATTATTTTTATTATGTTCAGTTAGCCAACATATAGTACATCATAAGTTTTTGATGTGGTCAATGATTCATTAGTTGCATTGTAATACCCAGTGCTTATGACAACACATGTCTTCCTTAATACCCATCACCAGATTACCCCTTCCCTTCTGTAACCCTCAGTTTGTAATTAAGGGTGTTCATTATATCACAGATACCCGAATACATGAACAAACATATAGAAGGCCAAAGCATTTGAGGAGGCACTTACATGACATCATTAGTATCAAACTCTATATGAGCTTGTCACAGAATGATGGTGTTTGAGATGAAATTACCACGAAATGAATGTTTGTGACTCCACCCCCTGCCCCACCTAAATTAATATGTTGAAACCCCAGTCTACATTATGGGGGTATATAGAGGTAGAGCCTTTTGGCAGTAATGGGGTTTAGAGGAAGTTAAGCAGGCGGATCCTTCATGGTAGGATGAGTGCCCTGCTGAGAAGGGGGCCTGTTTTCCCTCTGCCATGTGAGAATACAGCAAGAAGCCACCATCTGCAAATGAGGAGATGGACCCTCACCAGACACGGAATCTGCCAGCACCTTGATCTTGGACTTCCAGCCTCCAGAACTATGAAAAATAAACGTTTATTGTTTAAAACATCCAGTCTTTGGTATTTGTTATAGCAGACTGAACTAAGACACATGTGATCAACTTGGAGAATGCTCAGGAAGACAAAAAATTTAGAAGACTCAAACTACTGGGAAAGAATAAAGTACCTGGTATATTTAACTGAACAAGAGAAGCTAAAGGAGTGATTTAATAAGAACTTAAAGAGGTACTGTGTGTAACTACTGAAGAATGCCCTAGGCCCAGTAAAGAAGATGAAAAGGAGGGGCAAGGAATTTAATTTTGACATTAAGCAGCATTTCCTGACATTGAGATTTTAAAGAACAAGAATTAAATTACTTTACCCATCTATTTACTCATTCATTTATTAATTTACTTATTGGTAGGAGTTGGAGGGAGAGGGACAGGAGAAGTATTGTGTAGTCTGATTTAAAGGCATCATAAACATTCCCTGGAGTCTTGATATTCAAGGAAATTTCTGTGGGCTTTATAGTCTGGATTCTCTTTGTAGACTCACCAACTCTCTCATTATCCCAAGAAACTTATTGATATATGCTCAGCAAACTCATTGCTCAATAAATTTTTAGTGATGGGATGAATAGGGTGGGTGAATTATTGAAAAGGAATCCAGTGGCACAGGATCATAAATTCCTGATTCCAAATAATAGCAAATAAGCACACAACTATTTTGGGATGTGACAATAATAATTTGGAGTTCTTTTTATTTCATTTTTTTTTCTCTTTTTATTTTCTTTCAACAGACATTTTTTGAGCACTTTATCAAGGTCCAATCTGTAGACACTGTATGGCAAATTGAACAGAGAAAAATTTTTTTAAAGATTATATTTATTTGTCAGAAAGACACACAGCGAGATATGGAACAAGAATGGGAACACAAGCAGGGGGCATTGGAAAGGGAGAAGCAGGCTTCCTGCTGAGCAGGGAGCCCGATGGGGGCTCATTCCCAGGACCCCGGGATCATGACATGAGCCAAAGGCAGGCACTTAACTGACTGAGCCACCCAGGCATCCCTGAACAGAGAGATTATAGTGTAAAGAACTGTAAACTATAACAAGATTGGAGTATTGAGGAATTAGCTAGTAAGAAGGAAAGAGAAATCTCAATAACATATGAATAGTAGACTTAAAGAGTAGCCATAACCCTGGATTTGAGATGGAACATCTCAAATATAGTCTGTAGGACTAGATCCAGACCCTGTTGGAAAGTGCACAGCTGTGGCTCATGGATGGCAGAGGAGTCACTATGGTGCCATGCTAGCAAAACTTGCTAGAAGTCAGTCTTTGAGGGGCGCGTGGGTGGCTCAGTGAGTTAAAGCCTCTGCCTTTGGCTCAGGTCATGATCCCAGGGTCCTGGGATCTAGCCCTGCCTCGGGCTCTCTGCTCAGTAGGGAGCCTGCTTCCTATCTCTCTGCCTGCTTCTCTGCCTACTTGAGATCTCTGTCTGTCAAATAAATAAAATCTTTTTTTAAAAATATCAGTCTTTGAGGAGCCAAGAGGAAGCTGTACCCAAGGGAATGCCACCCTTCAGAAGTAGCCACAAAACCACCCAAAGAAGTGATAGGGGTGTCACAGGGCAGTGTCTTGTGACACTCCAGCGCAAGACTCCCTGGAGAAGTGCTGGGGGAAACTCCTGGCACGGGTCCCCATTGGCCACCCCACACTGCAGGAGTCAGGAACTAGGTAAGCCATTTGTATTGGAGATTTTGGATTCTGGAAAAGCTGTGTTTGCTGCAGGAGCTGGACTGTCGAAAACTGAGCTGCTGGACTTTGACAACACAAGTATATCACAGTAAAGGAAAAACCTCTTCGTATTCAAGTGTCTCTTCAGAAAGTTCTGTTGACAAGGCTTAATGTCATGCTAGTTGGCAAAGGAGTGTTGTTTGCAGGGTCCACTCCCATTATTTTGGAGAAGACAAGGGTGTATTTGGAGTTGGAAGGCAATAAATTGATAGCTGATGTAAGTACCTGCTGTCAGCTAACAGTGTGCTAGGTTCTAGGGATATAGCAATATGAATGTAGAGAAATGGTTTTTAATCAAGTAATTATGCTTAAGAATAAATTTGTAATTGTGCTGAGTTTCCCTTTTCTGTGAAGCAAAAGTACATGGGCCCTGAGAACCCTTTTAGAGGGTCTTGAAGTTAGATTTCATACTTGCCTCTGCTCAGCACATCCTTAAATATACACAGGTTGTTCAATAAAATGTGTAACCATGTTTAGAAAAAAGCTAAAGTGACTCTTAAAAAAAACATGAAAAAACAGTAATTCGTGAATTATTATGAGCTGTACAAAAACGTAATTCATGAATTGTTATGAGCTGTACAAAATCAGAAGGAATTCTGCCACAAATAATGCTGTACTCCTAGTAAGGAGCAGTTGGAGGACAAAAATTAACCATCTCTTAGGCTTGGTTTAAGAAAATCTGAGTTTAAAGTTTCAGTGAGATAATAGTTATTGAAAAGATATGAACTAGAACAATCCTGGTCCAGAGTAAGGGACATACCACTCAATGGCTATTGTGGTCATTTGATTAGGCATGTTTTATTTTGAAAATGTATTACATGGATGTAATCTATTCTGGGGAGGGGTCAGTTGAAATACTGTGGTGACTTAGGAAATGCAGCAATGAGAATGTTGCTGACCAAACTAAGCCAGCTGTGTTTTCCAGAAAAGAAACAATTGTGAAATGACCTCATTGTCATATAGGAGTGTGGAAATGCAGAAACGTTCCCAAAACAGCTGAGCTTGTGGTAGGACTGGACATCTTTACAAAAGTTAACTCAGGCATAAACTTAGAAGTCATATTCTTATGGGAGGAGGGGAAAAACGAGGACTTAAAGTCAGCGTCCTATTCATACAGTAGATGGATGGGTTCATCTCCTATGACTTTCCATTTAATAAGGAAACATCTTTTTCATTTTATTAAGACCATAGCAAAAATATTTATCTACCTATATGTCTAGAACATGGTTGTGTAGTCCAGAAGAAGAGTAATTAATTCAATAAAATAAAATAATTCAATAAAACTTTCCAAGAGATACACCTGCCTAATTGATCATGTTCTGAAAGCATGAACTTGTTTTCCAACAACAAAAGAAAGCATTTGAACCTTTGCTCTGTAGTCAACTTCTGTCCTCCAGCTTATGACTTGAACTCATCAAGAAAGGTATTCATGGTAGAGTTATATGACAAGGATTGGTTTAAAATACTCTGGCAAATGGGAGTGACTAGTGGCTCGGTTAAGCTTCTGCCTTTGGCTCAGGTTATGATCTCAGGATCCTGGGATTGGGCCCCAAGTCTGGGTCCCTGCTTAGTGGGAGTAAGCTTCTCCCTCTCCCTCTGTCCCTCCCCCATGCTTGTACTCTCTCTCTCTCAAATAAATAAATAAACTCTTTTAAAACTACTCTGAGAAAAAAAATTAAAATTGGGGAAGAGATAATAGATGGCAAAATTTGGGTAGCTGGGGGTGATTGGTACATGAGAGTTCATTATGCTATTCAATTTAGTGTATGGAATTTTTCATATCAAAAGGTTTTCAAAGGAAACATAAATGAATATCCATTTCAGCATCCTTATAATAACTACAGTTCTGAAAAAGATTTGAAGGAGATGCAAAGGAGTGATGTTTCCAGGGTCCACTCCGATGACCTTGGAGAAGATGATGAAGGGTGCATTTGGAGTTTAAAGACAATAAATTGATAGCCGATGTAAGTACCTGCTGTCATCCAGCAGTGTGCTAGGTTCTAGGGATATAGCAATATGAATGTAGAGAAATGGTCTCTTGGACTTTGGATGAGAAATTTAATCAAAATGAACTGAAGTCTCAATGGAGAAGAGAATATGAGGATGGGTTTTTAAAAATTGTTTTATTCTTCCAATTACCAATAATGCAAATTTCAGTGCTAAATGGAATTAAAACAAGTGCAAGAAGCATGAAAAGACGACAACATCATTAGCCATCAGAGAAATGCAAATTAAAACCACAATGAGATACCACTCTGCATGTATCAGAGTAACTACAATTAAAAACAGTGACAACACCAAATGCTGAGGATGTGGATATACTAAATAAGTCTGATGTTGTTGGGAATGTACAATGAGAGAGCCACTCTGGAAAACACTTGGGCAGTTTCTTTTAAAACTAAATTACCATATGGCCTAGCAAATACAACTGGGCATTTATCCCAGAAAATTTAAAACTTATGTTCATATAGAAACCCATACATAAATGTCTATAGCTGATTTTTATTTTTGTTTTTCCATAAAAGCCCAAAACTGGAAACAGCTCAAATGTCCTTCAGTGGGTGAATGGTAAAATAAACTGTGGTAAATCCGAAACATGGAATTCTGCTTAGCATTAAAAAGGAATGAACGTATAATAACAGGGTGAATCTCCAGGAAATTTTGCTGAGTGGAAAAAGTACCAAAAGATTATAGACTAGATGACTTCATTTATGTAACATACTTGAAATGATGTAGTTTCAGGAATGTAGAACAGAATAGTAGTTGCCAAGGGTTGGGGACCTGCAAGAAACAATGGAAGGGAGGCAGGTGTGGTTAGAAGAGGATCATTCCATGGGTCCATGTGGTGATGTATCTGTTCTTTATTTTACCTGTGGTTGCAGCTATACAAATCTACACATGTGATAAAATGGTATGAAACCAAATGTCCATACACACATAAATACACAAATAAGCACAAGTAAAAACAGAGAAATATGAATAAGATGGTGGGTTGTATTAATGTCATTAGCCTGGATATGATATTGTAATATAGTTTTACAAGATAGTGTCATTGGAGGAAAACATGTACTGGGGAACTGGACATCTTGATATTCTTAAAATTGAATGAGAAGTTAAAATCTCAATAAAAATTTCAATAAAAAAGTAAATGCGAAAATAACTGAAAGTTCAAAGACTGCCTTTTGAATTTGCTCAAAATGTTGGTGGATGTTCTCTATTTCTTTTCCACTTGGAATAAAGAAAAGGTTGTAATCTCCATATTAATTAATAATAAGAAGTAGTTGTTTTATCTAGGAATGTCACCCACTAGTTGGATGTCTCAGAACAAGTTTCTTGAACTCACTGGGTCTCTTCTAATATGTAAGTGGATCTATCTTTCCTCAAAGGTCTGTTGTTGGTATTAAAAATATATCTTAAGTGCCTGATACATAGTACCCACTCAAGAAATTCTCTTTCACATTGGAGATAATTTTTTCATGTTTAGATAGTTTTTAGGACCCCTGCTTTTCTACTTCTGCTGTCTTTTGTCTTTGGAAGTTTTCTTATGTGCTTGTGTGTCTTCTGGAATATGAAAAATATTTATATACAATAAACTCTCTTGTTTAAGAAAATTGAGTTTGGAGAGAAGTTTAAAATCAGTGGCCAAAAAGAGAAATTGAATTATCTGTGGTTTTCAGTGATCTATCTCTTCCTGGCCAAGTAGCATATGAATTCAAGAATTACTGGCAATGTAAACTGTTGAGCAATTAAGCCATTAAAGATGATGGTAAATTCTCATGGTGGTCTGTCATCAGTTCTCATTTATCACCAAGGACACCTGTTGATTTAAAAATGTAAAAGTACTGAGTGAGAGCCTGTTCTGGCCTTATAAAGAGAAATTATGAGAAACCAGTAATCATGTACATTTCTTAGTCCACCTACTTCTATGAAGCAAACAATGAAAAAGCAAAAATGAGTACTTTTTTTGAAGGTAAAATGAAAACAAATTACTCTTAAAAAGCAAGCAAGCGAGGAATATTATGGTGGTGGTATAGATTGCCATAGATAAACTGACCACAGAAAGCAACCAGGTAAGCTGAATAAAATACCCATCGCCACCACCACAAAAAAATGCTGAGGGTATCAAGGAGTATACAATGCACCAAAATTTTCTGAAGCCAAAAAAACAGCACAGTGCAGTTCATCTTATGTTCTTGAACTTGCCATTCCATGGCATTTTTCCCTTAAGGTATTTGTTAATTTGTAAGATTTGTGGGTCCAGAGCCCTGGGAATGTAAATCTAAAATGACAACCTAGAAGTCTGAAAAGATTGGAAGAGCTAAAACTGCCTCGTGAAATTGGGAAAACAAAAATTAGAAATCAGGGCCAGCCAAAAAGGAGAGGACCTAGTAAATATCTTAAAATTTAGTCCCCCAGAAGTGCTACACCTAAGAAGAAAGGGTGGACCAGAAATAGACAATCCTTTGTAAGGGCAAAAATCCATCTCCAAAACCTCTCAGTCCCTGAGTGAAATAAAGTGATCTATGCATAGTATGAACACTCAACAGAAAGAAAAAAACTTTTTTTTTTTTTTACCTCAGAAAGAGCCTCAAATTATTGCCACAACTTTTAACAGACAGGAGATTGAGATGTTGGAATCAGTGGACCAAGGTTTTTAGAAAGATTAATATATTCAGAAAAGTAGATGGTATAGAGAACATAACCAGAGAAATTCTAACATATAATAAATTGAAATTAAGAGTTCAGTAGATGAGTGTAAGAGCAGATGAGACAGTGAAAGAGAGGATTGATAAACTGGAAGATAGAACGAGGTAAGGTATCCAAACTGAAGCAGAGAAGGAGTAAAAGGATAAAAAAAAAAACACTGAAAAGTGTGTAAGAGACATATGGAACGCAATAAAAACATTGAATATCTATAAAAATGTTGGAGAAGAAGAAAGAGAATAGGACTAAAGATTTAATGGGCAAGATATTGGCCAAGAATTTCCCAAGACTTTCAAAAGACTTTAAGCGGCAGATTTAAAGAAGCTCCACCAATACTAAGCAGGACTAAAAACAAAAACAGACACCCAAGCATAGCAGCAGCCAGTCAATAAAAGTCAAAGAATAAGAAGAATCTTAAAAGCAACCAGAGGAACAAATAACACATTAATTTTAAAGGAGAAAGAATAAATTGGGAGAGTGAATTCTTGAAAAAACTGAGAATGTAAATTAGGTTCTACCATCTGTGGGGGGGGTGTGTTTGGTGGGGAGGGGAGTGGGCTGTGTGTGGTGGGTAATCCCACACAACACCAATAATTAAACTCAATTCTGACACTATCTACCTGGATATAACATCCAATTCTACAGGTTAAGCGTTCCTAAAAGACTGCTCCCTCTACCCTCCTACTTCAGATGCCAATCACAAGCCCAAATGGTTACCTGTACTTCTGACTGGCTATAAATCAGAGTTTCCCAAGACCATCCCCCGCTTTGGGTTCAACTAGTTTGCTAGAGTAGCTCACAGAACTCAGAGAAACATTATATTTACTAAATTACCAGTTTATTTTAAAAGGATATAACTCAAGAGCAGCCAGAAGGAAGAGATGATGCATGGGGTAAGAGGTCAGAACTTCCATGTCCTCTTTAGGTACACCACTCTCTCAGCATCTTCAAGGGTTCATTAATGGAGAAGCTCTACAAACCCTGTTCTTTTGGGGGTTTATGTGGGCTTCCTTACATAGTCATGATTGATGAAATCATTGGCCATTGGCAATTGATTCAATCTCCAGCCCTCTTCTCTGTAGCAGTCTGGTGTGGAACTGAAAGTTCCAGTCCTCTAATCACGGGGTTGGTTCTCTTAGTCCCTAGGTGGGATCCCCCTCAAAAATCACCTTATTAACATAAAAAAAGACACCTTGATCATTCTTGACACTCAGGGAATTCCAGGGGTTTGGGGAGCTGTGAGCCAAGAACTACAGATAAAGACCAAATATATATGAAAGATAATCTGGATAATCAAAGATATATTTCTTATAAATCACAATATTGCATTCTACCCCTGGTCTTCAAACATGAATCTCTTACAGGAAAACAATCATAAAATTCAAAGATAGTAGCATCCTACTAAAATCTCATTCAGCTATTAGTAACTATTCAGTCTAGCTTTGTATCACATGAATTGGGCCATTCATGTTCATGGGCCAGAGTTGGGCCATTCATGTTCGTGGGCTTCCATTTGATCCAGTTAGGTTTCAAAAGCTGAAATGGTCTGAGTAATACATAGCTTCACTCTTTACCTTCATATTTAGCAAGTCCAATTCATAGTGCTTGAAAGGCAGATTTGCAGGTCTGATGTTTTACAATACTAGGTAGGGGAAACATTCCCCAGTGAGAGACAGTGTCCATACTCATAACATAATCAGGTAAAAGAGTTGCAACCACTTCACATAAAGCCTATTCGAACATACAAATTCTCCAACAAACTTCTACCTTAATTCCATCAACTTTTACATTCCTAACTGTAGCCTCCATGAGGATTTTATCAACAGGTTTTGATTTTACAGTACTAGGTAGAGGAAGTGTTCCCTGGCCAGATATAATATCCATTCCTATAAAACTTGCAAGTAAAGTTGATACAACCTCTTTATATAATATCTGCTTAAACATTCTGACTTTCATAATGCTATTAACTCCTGCACTTTTACAGTTTCTCATTCTAATTGTAGGCCAAATCAGGGCTGCACAAATGGATTTTGGTACCACTCTTGTTGAGACCCTAAATCAAGAGGAAACTTCCCTAAACCCTGGTCATTTTAGCCACTTTTGGGAAATCCTCAAATCCTTCCCCAGTGAGGGATTGAGGGACCCAAAAAATAATGAAGGAAAGTTACACTAGAACAAATGGAAATAAAATCATAAATTGGCATATGTAAGCCTAAATATATCAGTAACCACAGAAATGTGAACATATTTGTTTTGTCGAACTTGAGTAAATTAAAGGTTCATGAGTGTAACCACTAAAAAAATAGTGAAAGAATGTAAAACTAACAACAAAAGTACTGGACTTATTCAAAAGAAGGGGAAAAGGAAATGAATTAAAAGGAATATTGAACATATGGAACAAACTGAAGAAAAAGTGGTATGCAAATATAAATGTATCAGAAATAACAATACAGAATAAATATTCCAATTAAAAGATTTCTTAGTAGTTATGAATATATAAAACCCAACTTATGAGCTTATAAGAGAACCACTTTAAATATAAAATACAAAAAGTTTACAGTATGGTGTTTCCTCAAAAAATTAAAAATGGAATTACCATATGATTCAGTAATTCCACTATTGGGTATTTACCCAAAGAAAATGAAAAGACAGCTGTGAAAAGATATATGCACCCCTATGTTTACTGCAACATTATTTACAATAGCCAAGGTATGGAAACAACCCAAGTGTCCATCTATAGGTGAATGGATCAAAAAGATATGAGATACACACATACATACACACACAATGGAATATTACTTAACCATAAAAAAGAATGAAATCTTGCCATTTGTAACAGCATGGATGGATCTAGAGTATATAATGTTAACTAAAATAAGTCAGAGAAGGACAAATACCATATGATTTTACTCATGTGGAATTTAAGAAACAAAACAAATGAGAAAAGAAAATAAAGATACAAAAACCCCCAGACTCTTAAATATGAACCAACTGGTGGTTGCTAGAGACGAGGCAGGTTGGGGTATAGGTGAAATAGCTGAAGGGGATGAAGTACACTTATCATGATTAGCACTGGAATAAGGTATAACATTGTTGAATCATTATATCGTTCCCCTAAAAGTAAAACACTGTATGTTAATTATACTTGAATCAAAAAAAAATTTTTTTTAAAGATATGTAAAGTTTGAAAGTACAATGATAGTGTTTCAGTTAGGGTTTATTCAATGACACAGAACCACTGCAAGAAAAAAGGAGTAATGGCTTCCATAGGAATTAGAATTTATACAATTAACATGGGAGGAGTTAGGGTAGGATTTTCTGAAAGAACATTACCTCTGTATGTGGTGGTGGCCTAAAGTAGGCTAGCAAGGCAGGCACTTGGGAAGAAAAGCTGAATGTGAAACTGGGGAAAGTGAGGACAAAATGGAAGCCATACAGATAAATTAGAACCCCTGTTTGTGTTTCCCCCACCAACTTTGATCTCACGTATGGCTTGGAGGAGAAGCCAGCATCCTTCACCATGGAGTGACATGCACACGTGGTTCAGGACTTGGAGAAGCTGAAGAAGGACATCTGGCAGAAACTACAGGAGCTACAGTCCTGGCCATGGACCCATAGCAATAAATGAGCCAACAGATTAGTAACAGTGTCTGTAACTTTTGCTTCATTTCTGCTTCCAAATTCCATGGAAATTTCTTTTATGGCTAACCCAAACTGGGAGCCAGTTCTAACAAACATAAATCAGGTTCCGTGGTTAACTTAGTGCTCACATTCTCTGCTAGGGCCTGTGGAAAGCCACAACACACACAATGGAATATTACTTAACCATAAAAAAAAATGTTAAAAAAAAAATGCTCTGCAGAGGATGGGATAGCTTGCTTCAAAATCCTAAAGGCTTGTACTGTTACTGGTTTACAGAGAAGGGACCCATAAAAGATACCATACAGTGTTCTTATCTGCTACCATCACATCAGGTGCCGTTGAATCTTTGTCATGTGACTTGAGCGGCATAACAGCTTGCAAAGTGGCCTGGACAAGTTACAGAGCCTTTTTATTCGGGACCCACTGAAAACTGGCCAACTTTTGGGTTACTTGGTAAACAGGTATAAGGAGCATGCCCACATTAATTATATGCTGCCTCAGAAATCCAAAGAGACTTAGTATGTATGTGTTGTGCCCCTTTTCCAGTGGTAGGATGGACCAGATGCCACCTTGTTTTTCACCTTGGAAGGAATATCATGACATACTCCAGATAACTGGGCTTTACAAGTTTCATCAAGGTCGCAAGCTCCTGAATGTTTGGGGGATTTAGGCATACATATGTCTTACAAAGTATCTAAACTAGTTGCTGCTTCCTGCTCATCAGATTCAATTAGAACATTATCATCAATGTAACAGAGCAGAGTGATATCCTGTTTAATGGGGACATGGTCAGGATCCCTACAGACTATATTATGATGTAGGACTGGAGAACTGATAGACTCCCTGAGATAAGAAAGTGAGCTCAGTGAACTACAAAAATCCTGCTTCTGATGGTTTTTACCAAGGGATGCAGAGGAAAAAGCATTCGCCAGATCTGCAGCTACATTCCAGGTGCCAGTGTTTGTACTAATTTTACTCCAGCAACGAAACCACATCTGGAATTATTAATAGCTACAATTGGAGTCACTACCTGATTAAGTTTAAGATAATCTATTGTCTTTCTCTAAGATCTGCATTTGGTCACACAATGCACACAATGGCGGGGGTGGGAATGCTCAAGAGAGAGTGCTTGGGCACCCACACCTTGGGTTGGGTTCCATGCCCAAATCAAGAGTTGTACACTTAACTGACTGAGTCACCCAGGCACCCCAACACATTACTTTCTATAAGCGCTTAGTTACAGGTGTCTACAAGTGATCACTTGAATGACTGTTCTGCTCCTGCACGCCATATACCATCAATGTTCCCTTTACCTCTGGACAACACAACCACTGATGTCCTTAATTCTCCTCAAATCAGAAAACCATTTCTGGATAAGCCAGAACTAAGTTAGAGAAACCATACTTGTAGTTCTGATCTGCTAGAACTACTTCTGGTACCAATTTCTGTATCAATTAGGAGAGCAGAGCCATACTGAGTGATATGGAATAAATAATTTATTATAGGAATTATATTGGACACAATATGGGAGCTGGTGAAGAACCCTGTGGAAGACTGTTATCTCTGCATCTGGAAATTGAGTGTGGAGTCACTGCAGGTCAGCACAGTTGGTCATCAAGAGCATTTCGACATGAAATGGGGAGGGAGGACAAACTGGGAGCCATGAGAACACGGTGGAATCTGCACCTGTCTCTTACCATCTCCAATCTGATAATATCATTGGCCTGTAGAAGCAGCTTATCCCTGTTATCATGGATCTACAAAAGCATCTGGTCCAGGACTCAAAACCTGAAGGAGGAAATCCAACAGCTCTTGGAGGGCTGACTACTTTTCCACACTGTAAAGTGAGCCAGCAGATCGGTTGCTAAGTAAGAGAAATAGGAACTTATAATTATTAGTAAATAAGAAAACTAAACAAAGGGCACTCATACAGAATATATCAGATCCTATAATTATTAGTAAGTAAGAATACTAAAGCAAGGACATTCATAGAGAATATATCAGATCAGTTGATCTGCTGGCTCACAGTACAAGCTACAAAGCATCTCATACTGCACACCATCTTTTAGAATATAATGTCAGCTGCCTCACTTTCATTTTCCCAATCTCACACAATTTTCTCCTGTTGCTAATGAAGAACCATGCAGGGAAGGGAATTGTGGGAAATATACTTCCAGTTTAGCTAAACAGAAACTCAGCACAGATGGTTTGGAACCAGAGATGGTGGTTGAAGAAGGGAGAGGCAAGGTGGTGAGACTAGGTAACAAATTTTAACAATTGAGAATAAAAGTGATGAGAACCTATAATTATTAGTAAATAAGAGTACTAAACCAAGGGCACTCACATAGAATATATTGTAAAGGAAATACCCAAAAGCTTGTTTAGGGAATGTGCAGAAAAAGAAAGAGTGCCAAAGAAAGTCTTCAATCTGTTAATTAGGAAACTGGAAGAATGATATGGGCAGAGACCAAAACATGAAAGGAAGGAAGAGGGGAGAGTTATGGGATATTATGTTTGCCAGGGTAGAGGTGACTTGTAAATATTTAAAAACAGAATTAAAGAAAGTTGCAATGTAAATGGCTCTGAGATGGTTAATATATTAATAACAAGTTTCATAACAAGTACTTAAATCCATAATCTAACTCACAAGGGCCATACACACTGATTGGTGTATCTATCTTTGGATAAAGATATAGATATGGACATCTAGATGAGTGTGTAGATATCTTTTATATATGTCCAATGACATGGCATTACCTGAGAGTTACATTAAATTTACTTTAAGCTCCCGTTACCATCAAATGGAAATGCTGATGTACTCTCCAAGGTTTCTTCAAATTCCAGGGAGTTGACATTCTTATGATCAGACCTTACTGTAAGTTCTTATTCTTTCTGAACTCCTCATTTCACTCGTGCCTCATATCCACCTGCTATTCTCTTCCATTGGTATATTCCTGGGATGCAGCTTGCTTTCCTCAATTTCCCCACATCTCTACCCACACAAGTAACATCTGTGTGTAGAGAATTAGCTTAAGTTTGGAATGACAGAGAAGAGGTGTTCACCAATATTTAATGTCATCTGGCTATCCCTGCCCCCAAAAGTCTCTCTCTATGTGATACTGTTCTGGAGGTCCCTCCTGCCATTATGATCTGCCCCTTCTTCTTTTCATTCCCTTCCCACCCCCATTTTTTTGTACCTGCAAATTCCTTTTTATTTTGTGTTTGTGGAACAGTTTGTTCTCTCTTTATACCTGTCTCCTTCCAAATTGTTATCTGGGTGTCCAACCTAATTGATCAGGGTATTTGACCAAACAAAAAGCCGTCTTCTCCCCTAAGGGTCAATAAAGCCACTGTAACCCAGTTATGGGTTAAATGGCAAATATAAGGTAATGCATAGATAATAGATGATAGATAGATAGATAGATAGATAGATAGATAGATAGATAGATAGATAGAAGAAAGGAGAAAAGAAGGAAAGAAAAAGCCAGAAAGGAAGACAGGGAGGGAAACAGGGAGAGAGAGCTGACTATTCACCTACTCCTTTCACTATTACTCTCCTTCTTAAATATAGAATTCGTCTTTTCTTCCTTTCCAAAAATGTCAGTACTGATAAACATAATCATAAGCCTTTAAAAACAAACCAAATAAGGGAACTTACCCTAGTAACAAGTTTGCAACTTGCAGCTGATTTATTTGAAATGGGGCAAAGGTCCACTTTACCACTGCCCAGTCTACAGGAAGGCACAAAATGTCCTGAAAGAATTTAAGAGTGAAATTCAGCTCTCAGAGTAAATCCATCTCCAAGCCTGGAAAGTAAACCAATTTCTTTAGGAAACAGGTTCTTTTAGGTGGGCACAGCTGAGGTCTGTAATGACAAATACAACTTGTATATGGTGGTGGGGATAGAAGGAGTGCTTATCCTACAATGGAATACAGTGTTATTAGTAGAGAATACCATCATTAAACAAGATGAACAGACAATGTTTATTTTAGGTTTGGGTTATTTGGTTATTTTTATTTTATATTTTTATGTATATATTAAATGTTTTGTTTTATTTATTTAATTTTGTCTTTGACTTGGTTATTTTTAGATTTAGATACTCAGTCACTTCCTTGAAAGTCATTCAGCCCTAAACTATGTCTTGTCCCATCCTATCTACTACTTTCCCACTGCTACTTCCCACACATTCCTATAATAATTAAGGACCACTTACTTGCAGCTCTATACATCCTCTATGCCTGCTTTGGTATAAATTCTCATGCATTTTCACTACCTTTCTTCCTTTTCACTTACCTGTAATCTACTCCTACTTTAAGACCCAGGTGGAGTCCCATTTCTTCCAAGCAGCCTGCTCATTTTAACCCAGAGCACTCTATTAGTCTCATTACCGAAGTCCTGTATTTTCAGTTAGTCTCAGACAGATTGGAAAATAATCGTTCCCTAGGCCTTGTTTTTCTTTTAGAGACCCTATAATGCTCCCTCCCCGACCACACATACACACAAAGAGGGTCCATAATTTGATGATCAATCTTAACTAATCAGGTTAAGAGACTAATAACAGAATGATCAAGTTCTCATGTGCTTTGACTGTTCTCCAATAAGACTAAAGTTTAGCCATGGCCAACATTAACGCGGTGGAATTTTCCAGTGAAATTCCATTTTCAACCAGTGTTTTTTCAAGGAGTAACAGTTCAGTTTTTAGATGGGAAGGATTCTAGAGAAATAAGCTAAAAGTGATGCAAACTGTGGAACTCCACAAGTGTGTTGACATCTCTGTGCTTGGTAGAATGGGCCCTGATTAAACTTATTACCACCATTGTTGTAGAAAGTAACGGTTTTCCCTGTAGCACTGAAAAGGAAAAGAGGGAGGTGGGAAAAGCATGGTCAGCATGGGGTAGTGAAAAAAGAGTTCAAATGGAGGCTAAGGGATATAAGTTCTGTTTCTAGTTTGCCACTTAACTGCTTTGTGACCATGGCCCAAGTCTCTTCTGTTAATAAAAACGCGGACTTTCACAGTCCTCTAAAAGCAGCCTCCCTACACCCAATAGAAGATGCCTTTGATAACGGACCAGAAAGCCTCTCAGACTCTTAGCATCGTCATTCCAAACAACACAAAAAACAATCTAGGGTCAGGATGAGGGAAATTATTTAATTTGATAGCATGAGTATGTATACCTAATGCTTCATGGAAAAATTAATCTTTAAAATCATGGATTCAGAATTGTAAAATATAGATGTTGTTACAGTTTCTACAAAAATGACTTTACAACTGTATAGAATTTTATGTTTTTTCTTTTCCAAATTAATCTTGAGAAGTCTTTTACGTTAGGGACAGAGAAGAAATGGCGGTGAGGAGAAATTTAAAGCTAAGAGGAATATATAATGGCTTCAATGAAAGTCTCAGTAGATTTGACTGCCATTTGCAGATTTTGATACTTAATGGAGACCTGAATATAATTACACAATTTTTTATGTGTCTATATCCCCATGTATTAAATGGGGAGAGTACTTTATGAAAGACTTAGAGTATCACAAAGTCAAATGTCTATAGAGACCAGACAGTTAAAGGAAATAGATAAAATGAGCTGTAGTAAGTAATAGGGAGTGGTGGGGAGTGTGGCACATTAGAGAGTTCAGGCCCAGTTTAACAACTTGACTGATGTTAGGCAAGCAAATTGCTTGGCACAATATTGTAATGTCATTTGATTTTTCATATATATTTGATATGTGATTCTTTAGATTTTTAGCATTTTGTTTAAAAATTTTAATCACTGTGCAGATCAAACAAAACCTATGTATGGGTCACTATGTGAACTCTACCTTAAAGTGTACCATCAACAAAAGGACATTAAGAGAAGATTATACCTGATTCTGTCTTCAGTTCATTTTATAAATGCAGAGACAAAAACCCAAAAGATAACCTGACCAGTAAACATTTTATGTATTCAACAAATATACCAGACATTATGCTAGAGACTGGGAAATATTTAGTGAACAGGAGAGAGGCGTAGCCTCTAATACCATGGAACTGTTCAGCTGGACCAAGGAAATTATATCCTAGATTGTCAAGACTCTTAACAGCCAACTTGGATTCCTTCCAAATCTATTCCCACCTGCCAAATACTGAATCTGATGTTGCCCTAGGCTGGATCAGGCACTCTCAGTCACTGGAGTGTTCAGATAACCTGAAATGTACAAGGAAATTGGGCTATGTCACAGCCTCTTTCTTCTTTCTTCACTACTTTAACAAGAAAGATGAGTAAATGGTAGTAGAAGAAATGTATTGAAATGACGGAAAAAAATTTTTTTTACATACTTGATAGAAATGGCATTCATAACTTTAGCTTACATGGTAATTTCCTAATGTGATATGGCTTAGATGTTTTAAGGAAGTCTTTGGGAAATAAAAAATTTTTTGGAGATAAGTATTGTGTTACCACTTGGAGAGTAGTTGTAGAGATAGCAGAACAATTAACACCTTGTTTGTACTCACATGGTTGGTCTCAGTCCCTTCCCACTTAATAGCTTTTGCTCATTCTGTTCTCTCTTTACCTCTCTTATGCATGTTTAAATCCTGTCCATTCATCAAGGTCTAGCTCAATGGTCTCTTCAGTAAAGTGGGTTATCTCTTCCTCTGCTCAATACCCATTTGTGTTTATTTCTTATTTCAGTAACATCATGAGTTTCTTAAAGGCATAGATATGTGATTTTATTTGGTCCTAAATTGTGGAGTCTATCCTCCTATAATTAGAATAGTAGAATCATCTTAAACTCTGTGTTCACTTATAAATCTATTCTACTGAGGTTCTACTAGTGAAAAGACATAAATACAATAAATCAGGTCATGATCCTGGGGTCCTGGGATAGAGTCCTGCACTGGGCTTCTTGCTCAGTGGGGAGTCTGCTGCTCCCTCTGCCTGCTGCTCCCCCTGCTTATGTGCTCTCTCTCTCTGACAAACAAATAAACAGACCAATAAATAAAATCCTTAAAAAATATTTATAAAAAACAATAAAAATTAAAATAAGTCCCCTATGGCACTAGGAAGGGCATACATAATGCCCCTCTCCCAGGTTGAAAGGAAAACAAAATCTGTTTGGAGTGGAGGAATAGGAAGGGCCAGGAAAGAAAACCACTCTTTTAAAGAAAAACAAACTAACAAACAAAAGCAAACAAAACTAATTGGATATTAGTTACTTCAGTTTAGGCAATTCCAGAAATAAGTCATTTACTCTTTGTTGCAGAACGAATATCGTTTTGCTTCTCAGTACTTTTTACATCATTATTCCATTTTCTCTTTCTTTTGTAAAGATCTGCTAGGTTCTATACAAACAGAACTAAGTTCGTATTATGTCCTAATCTAGGTGAGCAGAACATTTGGGGAAAGAGAAAATACTGCCTTATCCATTCTACTCATATCACAATATGCCCACTCCTTCATAATAGCAGAGCAAACATTACATGATGAAAGGACAGAACACAGAGCATGGGAAATAGGGAAAGGAACTTTTGGAAGGAAGCTGTTGGAATAACACAAAATTGGAGGACATAATCAGCTATATAAGTTGTGAAACAGCTCATGGCCCTATTTCTTCTAGGAAGATGTAAAAATTAGATTTTTAAAAACTGGGCAAAAACTAAGGTCAAAGAAAAAATATGAGCACAATCTTGCAGAGAAACATGGATTAGCTCTGAGGTTAAATTGATCCAAGACCAGTGTCAATATGTAACTTCTTAGGGATGTCACAGAATAAAGGACTAATATAAGACCAAAAAATTAGGAACTTCTAGCAGTGGAGAGAACCATGGCATCAGGAACTTCATTTGAAGGAATCTTTAAGGTTTCCTAGTAAACTTTAACCATCAATTGCTATTGGAGTCAGAAAGAGAGCTAGGCTTAAAGACAGAGCCAGTGGTGCCTTCCTTTCGTAAGGGACGTAAGGGATCTTTAAGGCCTCAGCTGCTGAAGACAGCTGCAGGTTCAGACTGAGATAAAACACAACTCATTTCTGTAAGGGCCTATTTAGCCAGAGCCAATCCATCTTGGATTAATTAGTCATTTTGTTATTTATGCAGTAAAACTTAAACTGACCCTACCCACCTGCAAGTAACAAAGTCCAAATACAAGGGTGGGTCAGGCCAGATGGAGGTATCCAATCAGTGGGGATGCATACTGTCTCCCTAGCTACCAAGGAGTGTGGGTCCCACCTTTTGGGTGCCAATTCTGACCAAGGTGACAGGCTAGTTCAAATATCTACTAGAGGGTAAATTGTAATTCAGTTGATTCAACTGGCCACCCATGTGTGACCTAGCATGACTGTGCAGCTTTCTCTGTGTGTTACAATCTCATTGGCCACTTGTGTGTGGCCAGGCCCAACCACATGGCCTTTGCTCTATAAAAGTTAGTCTGAAAAAAAAAAAAAAAAAAAAAGTTAGTCTGTAAAGCAGGGAGAGGTTGCCTCTTTGTAAGAGACGGCCCTGACTGGTCAGTTCGATTCTCAATGCTTGGTGCGAAATAAAGCTTTGCTTGGTCTTCGCTTTGTATCAGTCTCGCTCCTTTAATCACGGACCCATTAGTGGGGGACCTTTCAATTTCCTCAGGAGGCTGCTAGAATATAGCTCGATTTTCTAGAGGCACTGAGCCTCATTTGGAAGATTGTTGGCCTAATGATCCTTCAGGAAACTAGCATTCCTATCTTAGCTCCTGTGATTATGGAATGAATCTACCTACAAAAACTGTCAAATGACAGTTTTTTAAATCCTACCTACATTTTGAAGAAAGCATCTGTTGAAAGAAATGGATTCTGTTCTCCCTCGTAGACTCTTCCTCTTACCCCCATTTTCATATTCTTCACCTCTAGATCAGCCAAATGTACTCTGGTAATAATTATTTCCATTTAGTGAGTATCTATTATGCATCAGATCCTGGTGGAAGGTGTCTTACCTGTCTTATTTCATATTTTTTTCATCAACCCTACAAAGTTGAAACAGAGGCTCAGAAAAGTTAATGGAATCGCTCAAGGCTGGTTAGTAAAGGACAAAGGTAGAATTTGACCCTAGACGTATTTACTTCCAAAGCCTGCCATACATAAGCTTGGGAAAAGAGTAGGAGTTAATACACCTTAAATAATTAAAGATATCACTTTAGTCGGCTAATCCTCAGCTGCACCAACAAAATATCACAAATAGTGGTCAGGCAGCTGCTTTTTAACCACTGCGCGGAAGTTTCAAATGAAATACTGTTGTTATGCAGATTGCCTGGTTTAGGAACAAAAAGCAAACAAAATCCAAAGCTTTAGCAAGGACTTTGAAGATAAGAAGCCTTTAAAAAGGAAAGAATGATTGCTTAAAAATGCTATTGAATGAGTTTCCAGGAGCGGCTATTGTTATGTTTAAAATCAAAACAAAACAACTTTGTGTTCTTTTAAGAAGCCTAGGACTGTTTTTATGCCAGTACCATGCTGTCTTGGTGATCACAGCTTTGTAATAAAGCTTGAAATCAGATAACGCGATGCCCCCAGCTTTATTTTTGTTTTTCAACATTTCCTTAGCGATTCGGGGTCTCTTCTGATTCCATACAAATTTTTGGATTATTTGCTCCAGCTCTTTGAAGAGTACTGGTGGAATTTTGATCGGAATGGCATTAAAAGTATATATTGCTCTAGGCAGTATAGACATTTTAACAATGTTTATTCTTCCAATCCAAGAGCATGGAATGGTCTTCCATCTTTTTGTGTCCTCTTCAATTTCTTTCATGAGTGTTCTGTAGTTCCTCAAGTACAGATCCTTTACCACTTTTGATAGGTTTATTCCCAGGTATCTTATGGTTCTTGGTGCTATAGTAAATGGAATCGATTCTCTAATTTCCCTTTCTGTATTTTCATTGTTAGTGTATAAGAAAGCCACTGATTTCTGCACATTGACTTTGTATCCTGCCACGTTGCTGAATTGCTGTATGAGTTCTAGTAGTTTGGGGGTGGAGTCTTTTGGGTTTTCCATATAAAGAATCATATCATCTGTGAAGAGAGAGAGTTTGACTTCTTCATTGCCAATTTGGATACCTTTTATTTCTCTTTGTTGTCTGATTGCTGTTGCTAGGACTTCTAATACTATGTTGAACAAGAGTGGTGAAAGTGGGCATCCTTACACCAGTTAGAATGGCCAAAATTAACAAAACAGGAAACATGTGTTGGAGAGGATGTGGAGAAAGGGGAATCCTCTTATACTGTTGGTGGGAATGCAAGTTGGTGCGGCCTCTTTGGAGAACAGTGTGGAGATTCCTCAAGAAATTAAAAATAGAACTTCCCTATGACCCTGCAATTGCACTCCTGGGTATTTACCCCAAAGATACAGATGTTGTGAAAAGAAGGGCCATCTGTACCCCAATGTTTATAGCAGCAATGGTCACGGTCGCCAAATTATGGAAAGAACCAAGATGCCCTTCAACAGACGAATAGATAAAGAAGATGTGGTCCATATACACTACGGAGTATTATGCCTCCATCAGAAAGGACAAATACCCAACTTTTGTAGCAACATGGATGGGACTGGAAGAGATTATGCTGAGTGAAATAAGTCAAGCAGAGAGAGTCAATTATCATATGGTCTCACTTATTTGTGGAGCATAACAAATAGCATGGAGGACAAGGGGTGTTAGGAGAATGGAGTTGGGAGAAATTGGAAGGGGAGGTGAACCATGAGAGACTATGGACTCTGAAAAACAATAGGAGGGGTTTGAAGTGGCGGGGTGGGGGCGGTGGGAGGTTGGGGTACCGGGTCGGGTGGTGGGTATTATGGAGGGCACGGATTGCATGGCGCACTGGGTGTGGTGAAAAAATAATGAATACTGTTTTTCTGAAAATAAATAAATTAATTCATTTAAAAAAAAGAAGAAGAAGAAGAAGAAGAAGAAGCAGCAGCCTAGGACTGCTAGCAATTTCAAGAGGGAGGGTAGGAGTCCGGTTCAACGAACTTTCCCAAAATGTGAGCGGCAATGTCATAGCAAGCCCAGGTTAAGAGCTCTCCTGGAAAAGGCAATTTCCAATCAAATGCCATTGTTCATTGGTTCTTTCATTTACTCATTCAGTGTTCTTTTTCATTTTGAAAGTGTTGAAATACACAAAGGAGCATATTAACCACAATCTTCAATGAATTATTTTAAGTCAAACACCCAAATGATAGAAAGAATATACTCTTAGCAGTTCATGCCCTCTGAGTGCCTTCTCCAATCAGGTCTCATTGAGAAGGTCACTTTTGAGTAATGGAGAGAGTTGTGTATTTCTAAGGGAAGAGCATTGTGGCCAGAGGGAGCAGATCTTCTAAAGGCCCTGAGGCAGTAGCAACTCTGGCGTGTTCAAGGACAGTGGAAGTCCAGATCAACTGGAATAAAGATAATGAGGAAGAGCATTGTGAAATAAAGCCAGAGACAAAATGGGGGGCTCAGTTATGTGGGTCCTGAATATATGGGCCTTGTAGATCTGTAAGGACTTTATGTTTTATTCTAACTGATTTGGGAGCTATTGGAGACTTGAGCAGAGGAGTGTCATGAACTGATTTACATTTTAAACGGATCAGTGTGGCTGAGGGCAGAACCAGAAAGACACTTTAGAAGGATCATTGCAACAATCCAAGCAAAAGATGATGTTGGTTTGACTTCGGGTAGCAGTAATGGAAGTAGCGAGAAGAGGCCAAAATATCTATGTGGTCTGGGCCATATGTGCTTGCATTTCTATTACTACTTACCTATACTTAAATATGGTCACTTATGTGTGCTCATACTTATGAGTTTCTATGCTTTTTATTCCTTCTTGCATCAAAGATACGTGCTCACTTTACTTCTTCCTTTTAGAATCTCCTTTTGTGGGATGCCTGGGTGGCTCAGTGGGTTAAGCTGCTGCCTTTGACTCAGGTCATAATCCCAGGGTACGGGGATTGAGTCCCACATTGGTTCCTTGCTTGGTGGGGAGCCTGCTTCTCTCTATCCCTCTGCCTGCCATTTTGCCTGCTTGTGCTCCCTCTCTGTCAAATAAATAAATAAAATATTTCTTTAAAAATTGCCTTTTGTGAGAGTCTGCTTTTCTTTTTTCTGGAAAATGAATTTATTTCTCCATTAACCTTTTTTCCCTCTCTTATCTTGGTTGGCAAGTATTTTCTCTGAAAATTGAAGATTTGCATTCTATTCTCCTATAGCTTCCATGGTCTCTGTGAGTTGAAATTGTGCTTCTTTGTGGTGATGATCATCTTTTTCTCTCTGACTGCCTTGAGTCTCTCAGTGGTCTTTGTTGTTGGGCAGTGTCTCTATGATATGACTAGATATGCATTTTATTTTTTTTTTATCTATCCTGCTTGGGATTCCTTAAGATTCCTATGTCTATGAATCAATGTCATTTTTCAGGTATGGAAATGTCAGCCATTATATCTTCAAATATTGCCCATGTCTCTTTCTTCTTCTCTTATTTCTGGAACTCCAGTTATACGTATGTTACAACGTCTTACTTCATCTTCTCTGTCTCATAGCTATACATTCAGACTCTGCATCTCTTTTGTCTGTGCCACGTGTTGAAGTGTTTTGTTTGGCTTATTTTTCAATTTACAGTGACTTTGTTCAGAGGTATCTGATCTGCTGGTAAATCCATTTAATGTGTTTTCTATTGCAATTATTATATTTAACATTTCTGAAAGTCCTATCTCATTGTCATTCAAATCTCTTCATCATATTTTATATTTCATATTTCCTGAAAATATTTTTAATCATGTATTTGATTTATTTTAAATCATGAGTTTTTTTATTTCAACATTTGGAAGTTTTAAGAGCTCCATTTCTGTTGGATTTTACTATGAAGACTTATTTCCTTGGACATTTTTTGGTTTTGACTGTGTGAATGCCCTGACAAAAATATTTGTGGGAATTCTCAAGGCCTAGAGTGTTGATACATTCTTTCTGAGGGGACTTGAAGAGAGGAACATGAAGCACTTAGAGTCTGGAACCTTTTCAAAGATTGAATTCACTTATTTGAATGATTGAGAGAGAAGGAGAGCAGGGGGAGGGAGAAGGAAGGGGAAAGAATCCCAAGTAGACTCACACTGAGTACAGAGCCCACCTTGGGACTCACTCTCACACCCTTGAGATCATGACTTGAGCTGAAACCAGGAGGTGAACACTTAACCAGTTGAGCCACCCACGCACCCCTGGAGAATTTTTAAGGTAAAAACTCAGTTTGGGATTTTCAAGAACTCTTATAGTTAACTTTTTTTTAATTAACATATCCCCTCTCCTACCATACACAGCCTTCCTTACCGTCTATATCCTATACATGTGTGGATTTTTTTATTTTCTTAGTGAATTTAAATTTAGCTTGCAAACTATCATAATAGCCAACTTTTTTTTTTTTTTTAAGATTTATTTGAGGGAGGGGTTGAGGGACTCCATGCTGACTGTAGAGCCTGGCAGGGGACTTGATCTTATGACTCTGAGATCATGATGTAAACTGAAACCAAGTGTCAGACATTCAGTCAGCTGTACCACACAGGTCCCCCAGGCCAACTTGTCTTAAACAACTTTTTAGGGACATTTTCCCTGTCTTTTTTCAGCACCCAAACAACTTTTCTTGAAGTATCCTCATGTTGGGAGAAGGGGTAGTTTGCATCTGGTTCAGAATTAAACTACAAATGGAACTTTATGAAGAGAAGGTCTCCTATTAAAGTCCTCAGCTGGCAGGTTCTGAGTTTGGCTTCTGTTCCTGTAACAGTGAGGCCATGAGAACTGACGTTCAAGTTTGCCAGGTTCAGCAAATCCTCCCAGAGTAAAAGTGATTTCCTCTCATGAGGGAAAAACTGCGTTTTCTCCTACAGATAGAACCTGGCTTGAAGAATCCCCACAGTCTTACAAGGTCTTCAGTGCAATTAATAAGGCTTAACAAGTATTTTCCTCAGTCTTTGTAGTTATTTTCAGTTGGATACCTGACCAAACGTTTGCTCAGAAAACACAAGTCCATTCATTTTTTTCTTTCAGTCAACAAACAATATTTGAACCTCTACTAACATGCTGGATATTTGAGGAGGCAGTCATGTGCTGTATGTTGTTCCTGTCCTTAAGGAGGTTTCAGTCAAGTGCAGGAAGAAGTTCATAAAAACTATTTAATGTAAAATTTTGCTGAATTGTTGAAAAGTTCAATATTATAATGCAGTGTCCCTGGGCTTTCTCCAAATGCATTTGGAGTAATTAAGAACTCAGCTCTGTGGCAAGAGATCTGTGAATCATTATTCTCTGTACCAGCACCTCATTTTTTTCTGGAGATAACCAAGCTCCAGCAGAAGAAAACCCAGGAACAGAAAGGGGTGGAAATGGGTTTCTTAAGGATATTGTTACTGGCTAAAACTCTATTTTGTTGGGGCTGTTAAAATGCTGATGTATTTTGCTCTTTCTGTCATCTGCACCTGCTTCTCTTATGTGAAACAGGAGTATAACCTTCCTGGGGAGCCTACTATCATCACCAAAATTGTCAAGGAGATCTTATAGATGTCACTTCCACTGCTAATCATAACAATGGGACCCTTACTTTATGCTTTCATGTGATCAGAAGGTAGTTCTATGGACACTGAAAAAACCTATATCAGACCTGCACCTGCCATAAGATTTGAGTTTACTTGACACTTCCAGGTGTACTTTTTTAATCCCAGGAAAGATACTTAATGCATTTTTCATGATTAGGACACTAGATTTTATTTATATAGCATAGAAAAAATCCAACAAATCAACTTTAAACAGTGACATATTTGATACCACGTCTTTATTTACACAGCATTCTGAGAACAGCAGATCTGAAAGGCAAACCAAGGTTAATGTTCTGGCAATCAGCTAAAGTTAATTGATGGAGACATTTCAGGGTAAAATAAAATTATCTTGACAGCTTTTCATTAGGATAACAACCTGACAGTCAAGGACTACCTAATTTTTTCCCTAATCACGACAAATTATTATTAATAGCAGCTTACGCGTGTATTACATCTTGAGAGACAGATTCATGCAGACCTTAGAGCATAAACTGAGGAAGTATCCCCCTCCCAATTAGCTAGATCCCGGGCATTCTTTAAATAATGATATAAGACTAGTTTATTCCAAATAAAGTTCAAATGGTGTTTAGCTTCTTAAATTTAGACCATAAGGCAAAGATCTAAAAATATGAGGAGTGTTAAGAAGTAATGTTCCAGAAACTTTCACCAAATAATTGTAGCCCACATGAGTAATTTGTCTTTTCTGTTTTGGAGAGAATGACTCACTGATCAGAAAACTTTGCTTTACTCACAGAATATACATTATATAGCTGATGTGAATAAATGTTTTATGACTTTGGAATGGGTCATAACGTCATAAGATGAAGGGGAAGAAAGAAACTCTTTATTTGGACACATTTCCTGAGATAGACTTGGAAATATTTCACCAAATTTTTGGTGAGAATTTGATGGCTTTCATTCCACTAAGCCTTGAGATCATGCCTTTATATATTGATGAGTGCTGGGAGAAAGCAGAACATGAAAGATAAAATCCTGGGTGGAAGTTGGAGAAGCTTCATCATCACTTTGGTCTATCTTTATGTCCGTCTCTGAATCCAAGAAAACTCCATAAGAGTGGTACGCGGAGAGGAGCCTGACAAGAGACCATCCAGGTAAAGTGAAACTGAACACAAAATTGGGAATTCCTGACTAAAGGTGAACAGGCCTGCCCCTGGCATTTATGTGGCCTAGGAATTTGTCATTTAAAAATCAGTTGACAAACTGTTAAATAAAACATGTTTTATCTTCCTATCTTGAAATTATACCATGACAAGTTTCAGAGCAGGGCACCCCAAAATAAGCCACTTTGGAATTCTGATGACTTTGAATTAAAGTTACTTAAGAAAGAGCCAGTAAAATAAGAACACTCTGACTGTTCTCTGTCCCCCTGAAAGCAGGAAATAAATTTCCCTTGTGAAGTGTACTCTACCTGTACCCAGACAGCAACAGGAATACTCCTCGCCAAGAGAGGGAATTCAGGGCCAAGAAAGCTGGATAAACAAACTTTCTTTGTCTTGTCAAATCTTCACAAATTGTTTCTTTGTCTAAAAGTTATAAAAGCTGCCTGCTTTGGTCCCTTCCTTGAGTCTCATACTTTTATGAGCTCCCAAATATATGAAATTAAATTTCTTTTTCTCCTGTTAATCCGTCTTATGTCAATTTAATTATTAGATCAGTCGAAGAGCCTGGAAGGGAAGAAAGGACAGCTTGTATAATGACAAATAGAACATTCGTGTAAAGCTTTTGTTTTTATACAGCTTCATAAAACTTAATATTCATAGTTATCAATTAAATTTAAAGGAGAAAATATGTACTGTAATAAATATCACATTTTAAATAAAAATAAATGAAGCTGAAATTTTAAAATATCTCAATATTCAATTTTACTAAATATTCTCATAAAAGTATTTGCAATTATATTATTCATCTTCCAGCTAGTTGCCAGTGTAAAGAAATGGTATCCTGCTTCTAGATGTACAGATCTAAGGGAAAAACGAATTACTTAATATTGCAAAGTATTCCTCGGCCAAGTACAACCGTTGTGAATATTGCACCAATCCATGAATATTTTCCAATAGTGAATTGGAACACAAAGAAGAGCAAGAAAGAAGATGTTTAGCATTACTGGGAAACGATGCTTTATTCTGTAGGAATCTATTGCTATCTGAATCTCATCATGCCTGAGTGGAAAGATTTGACAAATTAATTAAATCATCTTTAAAAATTTTTGACAAAAGCGGTTTAAGAATTCCAGAATCATTGAATCTTTTTAGAAGCCTCTCGGAAGCACACCCATGTTACATAAGGAGCTTTCACGGATGACCCGTGGAGGCAAGCACAAGTGTAGCCCCAGGGCACCCTGGAAGAGAGGTTCAGGAGGGCTCCTTGGCTGATGGTTTGGGTGGGGAAGGGGCTGTAGATGGGATCAGGGATGGGAGCAAGGAGTTATTCGGAGGTGCAACTCTTTTGTGAGGTTTCCACATCAACAAACTTTGAAATAGAATTGTAATTGCTCACGTGACCCTCTCTAGATTTGAAGTGTATGGTATGTTTCATGGAGTGTTTTTCCTTCATCAGAGTCTGTCAAGGATTCTTCAAATAACCTAAGACTCTCCTAGAATCTATTAAGAAGCAGTTTCAGGAAAGCTCTCCAGAGCCCCATTTCAGCTGCCACAATAAGGTAAGATCAAAGGAGTGGATGCTAACTACCTCGATCATAGGCTCAGTTTTTAAAGTATGTGTTACATCTGGCCATCCGGCTCCTGGTTTTGTTTTGTGTGTGTGTGTGTTTTTGTTGTTGTTTGTTTGTTTGTTTGTTTGTGGTTTTTTTTGTTTGTTTTTTGTTTTTTTTTTGGTAAGAAGACAGAGGTTAAAGCTGTGAAAAAGAATAGCATAAAGATACATGATAATGAAAAACTGTTTTTTTTTTTCTTTAATATATTATTTTACTTCCAAAGACATCAGAACTCAGAATGAATTCAATTTGGGGGGGGGGGCTCTCTGATTTTTGCAACCAAACAACCAGGTAATTATAACTTAAAAATGATAATACTAAAAATTTAAAGAGAAAGAGTGTTGCTATGGTAATTATTCTATGTGCATGTGATAGGTGAATGTCTTGATTTGAAATGTGAGGGAGTCTTGTTATATCTAGAGCAGCAAGTTATACAGATGGACACCACATTCAGTAGGCCAAACTGAGGAGTCTTCATTAAAGAGTCGGCAGCTGCAAGGGGCTCATGCACTACAAAATCTTGTAGCCCTGAATGAGCTCAGGGGTAGACTTATAAAGGCATAAACTACATCTTGTTGCCAGTTTCTAAAAATTGCCAAGCACAGTATGGAAGCAAAAATGCTGGGTTAAGCAGATATTTAGGGTAGGGGTACATTTCCTGAAATTGTTGTCTGGAGTATTTTGCAATTTTTTTTCGTTAAGGTTGTAATAACACGTGTATAGATATATGACTGTGTTACAAAATGCCAACTCTTTATAAAAATGGCATGACTTATGCCAAGTCCATCTCTTAGGTGTCTCAGTCTCAGAAGAAATACAAGTTTAAACTGCATTAATAATACTTTAAAAATTCACTAACCTACATGAGAAGGACACTATTTGTGTTGAAGAAACTCTCACATTATATTTATTCAACAATGAGTATATAATCCTTTATGATAAAAGAACAAAATCCTTTATGTTAAAAAATCCTTTATGTTAAACTAAAATTGTGAAAATTCCCCTTCTGTTATTTGTATTTTATTAGTTAGTACATAAACATCAAGTTTGGAAGAAAATGAGCACATGTCCCCTTTTAGGACAGGAGTGGGAATGGTTCACTGATAAATACTCAGTGTAGGGGTGGTATATGTGCCAAAAGTTCAGGGTCTAAATCAAAATCACTTTACTGAGCAGATACATAGTCTCTAAGGGGGTCTTTCTAAACAAATTAGAATGCCCTCTGCTATGTTGAAAGGATTGGGCATGATGAAATATGCTCTAAGTACAAATACTCCATGATACAAGTGGGCTTATGTAGACATTGGAATTCTCACAACACTGAGAAAGAAGTCAGACAGGTTAGAAAAGGCAGGGATCCTGTTGGATCCCTTTTCTTTGACTATTTGTTTGAGAGAAGCTGAGTTTCTAGAAGAAAGCTGGGAGAAGCTGGTTTCTAGACCCATAATATAACACCTTTCTATAGTCTCTAATAATCTGTAAATTCTAGAGAATTGAATTCTCCTGGTTGGCTTCTTGAGGGCTTTGGAGTTCTTTAAAATGTGTTTGCTGGAGTTATCAGATTCAAGAGACTCTGACTCACAAGGCCTGTGCCTTTATTATTTAGCAAGAGTCATGGAATTAAGTACAAAAGAACCAGAGTTCCAGCTTGACTATGACTGTGCTGCCAAAACTCTTCAGAAAAAATTAAAATCTTAGCTGCACCCAAGGAGAGGCCCACAGATGGCTAGACTTTTTGTTTTTATTTTTTTAAGTAATCTCTACACTCAGTGAGGGGCTTGAACCCACAACCCAAAGATGGAGAGTTGCACGCTCTACCAACTGAGCCAGCCAGGCACTCCAAGACTATTTTTCATTGTAGCTCAATGCACAGATTAGGATCACTATTCATATCACTATTTTATATGGTCACCTGCACTGAGCTCATGGTTTTCTGCTCAACACTGAAAGAGGTAGATTAATTTTTTCTGGACAGCAGGTCTCATTCAGCCTGCTGTTGTTGCTATGCCTTTAATGACACCCTAAAGACTTGAAAGAGTTAATGTTCCTTCCTTTGTATCAGAAAGTAACTTAAGGCTCCACAAAAATTTAGATTCTCATTATTATAATTAGAGATAATGAGGATAAATGTGCAGAGATAATTGGTGCATAGCGACGGCAAAAGGACAACAAGCATGGACAACACTATTTGGCAGGAACACACGTTAATACATGGGGAGCAGCTGACAAGCTCTGAATCCTTTAATTCCTAAATCTACTCTGTTTCAGGTTTATACAGTGCCCATCACCTGGGCCTTATTCTTTATGACTATGTGCTGAACATTGACTGAGTCAAAATTGTTTTGTTATGAGATATTCATATCACCTTAGGGAGGTTGGCTTATATTATGACCCTCAATTTTCCTATAAGCTGTTGAACATGAAAACATATCTTAGAGTAAATGAGTTCCTAAGAGGAAAGTATGACACCATGAAACTGTTAGTGCTTATTCTCCCCCAAGCACTGAACTAGGAAGCAATTTTTAATATTTTAATCACCTGTCAGTACTATTCCAAGGTAAGAGCACCACCATAGATTCAGTGGTTGGAGGGAGGCTAGGGTGATGTGAGGGGGCTGGCCCGGACTTAAGAGTTAAAAGGACCATGATCTGAATTATTGTATGGTTTCACTCATGTGTGAAATATAAGGAAGAATGCAGAGGACCACAGGGGAAGGGAGAGAAACCTGAATGGGAGGAAATCAGAGAGGAAGACAAACCATGAGAGACTCTGGACTCAGAGAAACAAACTGAGGGTTACAGAAGGGAGGGGGATGGGAGGCTGGGCTAACCAGGTGCTGGGTATTAAAGAGGGCACGTGTTGTGATGAGCCCTGGGTGTTATAAGCAACTAATGAATTGTTGAACACTACATCAAAAACTAATGATGTTCTGTATGTTGGCTAACTGAACATAATTTAAAAAAAGAAAAGAAAAGAAAAGAAACCTCCCCCCCACCCCTAAAAAAGACCACGACCAGAGAAGGCAGTTGGCTTGAGAGAAAAGGGATGGTAGCACTGTGAGTTAGCACTACAAAAAGACCTCGAGTTGATGGCTCTCAATTACCTGTACACCCTCTTATCATCTCCAAGATACAATAATGGAGACTGCTTCCTTCTCTAGTCACATATCTTCTCTTGTCTATGATTTTCCTTTAACTGTAGGGCGACCCTTGGTGTTCATGTTACTGTGATTTAACTTGAGTAAATTCATGGAAGAAGGAGTAAGGGGAACACATGTGTGTGATATACCTAGAGTCTATATCCCCTTACAATTATACTTGCCCACTAATACTGCTATACTTAAAGACTATGATCCAACAAGCGTTTTGCCTTCTCAAAGAGCCAGTCTAGAATGTCATATTTTTCAAATTTGTTACCATTTCTTCTTTAAACACTTTATCATCCATCATTCAGATGCAAACATCTGAGTTTATAATATTTTAGCAGCTAGTGTGTCTCTTTTGTATCCCAGCAAATGCAAGTGCTTTAAGAGAAACCAGAGAAACCATCTTCCATGCTTTTTCCCCTCCCCAGATGATCTTGAAGAAAACTTCAGTTTCAGTTTTCCCAGTTGTCAAATGAGGATGGTTGTGTTTGTAATGATTACTTGAGATATGTGGGAAAATGCTAAGTGCCATATGAACACTGTTACAAAAATGTAGCTCCAATAGACATGTAAGAAGGGAATCCTCTACACTGGAGAGCTATGTCTTGAATTTCATAAAGAGTGAAATTTAGAAAAGGTTTTATATATGTTTGCATGTATGTATGTCTCTTAGTCTTTATAGTGTTTTCAATCAATTTTATGAAAATAGTAAAAGGATAACTTCTACATAATGAACGCTAGTGATTTAAGGCCAGGGACATATTCTTTATTGAATAAAATAGAATCCAAACCTTAAGTTAAAATATGCCATGAGCAACTCTGTGTGTGTGTGTGTGTGTGTGTGTGTGTGTGTGTGAGAGAGAGAGAGTGTGTATGAGAGAGATTGTCAAAAATCAATGTCAGTTTCTTTAACATTTATTTCTTGATTTAAAGCATAAAGCATTTTTCACATGTCAGTCTACAATATAATTTGGCAATTATCATTTGGCCATGTGAATTTCTTCCTATCCCGAATGTCATAGTATTTATGGCCCACCTCCTTCATGGGTTTGTGGGAAGCCCATCTCGCTGCTTCCTGACACTCACACAGGAGACATAATTGAAGTATGAACTCTGATTGCTTTTTGTCTTGATGAATAGGGCTTTGTTTTGTTGTGGTTAACTAGACAATGAGAAATGAAAGTTATGAGTTCTTGGTCTTCCCTGCCTTGATTTCCTTGGGAGACTCACAAGATACCTCATGGCCGTGGACAGTTTACTCCAGATCATGAAAATGGCATATTTAATTCTCTCGTGACTGATAGGGAACAGGACTTTAATAGCATTATATCCACAAATCACTTATGTCCAAGAATTTGATCTCACTGGTAGTGCCACTACCAACATGAAGAAACAATGGATATTCCTTAGTCATTGAAACAGCTATCATCTCGCTTGTGATCTGCAATTGGTTGAAAATTGTCATGTGACTTGCTGTGGGGAACTCTGGCATCTCTTCTCTCCACAACCATTAATGGAGTGGTTCTTAATCAAGGGTGATTTATCTCTCCCACCCTAGGGGACACTTAGAAATGTCTAGACACAGTGGCACCTGGGTGGCTCGGTTGGTTAAGTGTCTGACTCTTGATTTCGGCTCAGGTCATGATCTCAAGAGTCCTAAGACGGAGCCTCGTGTGGGGCTCTGTGCTCAGTGCAGAGTCTGCTTGTCCCTGCCTCTGCTTCTGCCCTTGTGTGTTCTCAATCTCTCTCTCTCTTTTTCTCTCTCAAATAAATAAATAAATAAATAGATGAAATCTTAAGAAAAAGAAATGTCTGGAGATATTTTTGATTGTCGTGACTGGGGAGGTATTGCAGACATCTAGTAGATAGAGGTAAAAAAATGTGGCTAAACATTCTACAATACACAAGATACCTCCTCCTCTCACATATATACACACACCAAAGAATTGCCAGGTCCAAGATATCAATAGTGCTGAGATTGAGAAATTCTCTGTTTAAGGGTTCAGGGTAAAGGGTTTCCATTAGCTGATTTAGGGCAGGGAGAAAGAACCACAAGTCTGGGTAGGATCCACTGCACATTGTCTATGCAAAAGAGTCAGGTTTGGTGATAAGTATGATACAGAGCATTCCTGTTAGGACAAATACATAAGGCTCCCATTTTCTTCTTGCAACCACATTACTACTGCTTACACTTCACTGCTGATTCTCTAAAATAAAGCATTCAGTGTTTACTTTCCCATTTCTTGATAATCTTTCAGGCAGGAAAGAGATCCAGAGCAATTATTGACATGGCACATTTTCATCATATTCCTCTCTACCCCCAGCCCAGATATACAGGGGATTGTAAATTGTGCATATGTGGTGACTTGAACGTCAGCCCGTATGAGGTGGTTTCTAGGAGCTGCCCATCATCCACACACAAAATACGCAGGTGGTGCGGCAAAGCAGCTGCAGAATAACGGATTGACCTCCTAGGATGATGCCGAGACTCATTCATATTAAGTCAACCTGGGATCTGCAATCTACTATAAACTGAGTGAATTTAATAAGGGCATCTGTTATGTTTCCTTCCACTTTGCCTTCAGCAGGCCTTGCATTTTTTCTGGGGAGTGAGGTTTTCGTTTCTGTGTCTCATGACAACACCTCTTCCCCTCCATGAAGCACTGAGCTTTTGCCAACTTTCCAGTGACCTTCTGAATAAATCAGCTGTGTTCCGTCAGGTGGCAGAGAGGGCATTTTGAATTTTCTGTGGCAGATGGTTTGACACACCTAATTGAAGTAATATATCTTCTAGATAGTCTTGATATGCTATAAGGAAATGTACAGCATGTCACATTGTGACAAATCTCTGCTGGCTGAAATAGGAAATTTGGAGTGAATGTGCAGCACTCTGCATAGACATTGCATTTTTCAAGGGAGAAAAAAACCCCACCTCTCGACATTCAGCTTTATTAAGGCAGACATTTATGCCAGTTACAGCTAAGAAGGGCATCAAGGGCTCTATTAGCCAATTTGGGAATAGTGTTATAATGAACTGAATAAAAAAGGCCACCTGTTCAAAATTAGGCATAATCCAGGAAAGGGATGGCTTTCAAAAAGCCCAAATAGAGGTATGTAATTTAGAGAACTAAACTCCTTTATTGGCTTTCAAGATCCACAAAATGGGACTACATTTTCTTATAATAGAAACTCACTGGGACATAATGGGAAAAAAACAACTGACTTAGAGCTCTAGCTTCTGAAAGAGTTTTCAGGTATGCTCCAAATTATCTGTGGAAAGACATTCCATGAAGAAATTTTCAGCTTCCACTAAGTGGAAGCTTTTATGTATTTAGGTCTGGGTCTTCATGTGGAAGAACTTTTGTGGTGGAGAAACAGATGTAAAAAAGACTGTCCTTTTTTTAAAAAAATGTTTTTTTTTTATTAACATATAATGTATTATTTGCCCCAGGGGTAAAGGTCTGTGAATCGCCAGGTTTACACACTTCACAGCACTCACCAAAGCATAAACCTTCCCCAATATCCATAACCCAACCACCCTCTTCCTACGCCCTCCCCCTGGCAGCCCTCAGTTTTGTGAGATTAAGAGTCTCTTATGGTTTGTCTCCCACCCGATCCCATCTTGTTTCATTTATTCCTTTCCTACCCTCCAAACTCCCACATGTTGCCTCTCAACTTCCTCATATCAGGGAGATCATATGGCAATTAAGACCATCCTTTTATCAGAAGCTGGATCGTGACTGTCTTCAGTCTCATAGGTTCTTTTGTGGGGTTGGTGGTTGGTGGTACCATGAGGAAGCCATTGCTGAGAGAATTGCTATCACAGAACTGAAGTGCGACTATGGTCCCGAGAACCAGCCAGGAGTAAATGTTATAATAATGTATTATAGGGGAAGAAGAAAAAAGAGGTTTATAAGAGCAGGAATAACCTGGAACCTACAGCCTCCCCACACCCTACAACTTAGTACTGTTTAGACTATAATGATTGATAGCTTGGCCCCTTCATCTTGCCTGGGCCTCACACATTCACTGGTCTCACCCTGTCCCAGACATTCATAGAAAGACAGAGCCCCAAGCCATTGTCGGTAGGGCTTCCTGCAATTTCTTAGAGGCCTGGTCCTTACTACTTTTAATTTTTTTTTTCAGTGTTCCAAAATTCATTGTTTATGCACCATATCCAGTGCTCCATGCAATATGTGTCTGCCTTAATACCCTCCACCAGGCTTACCCAACCCCACATCTCCCTCCCCTCCAAAAACCCACAGTTTGTTTCTTGGAGTCCACAGTCTCTCTTGGTTTGTCTCGCCCTCTGATTCCGCCCTCCCCCGCTTCACTTTCCCCTTCCTTCTCCTAAGGTCCTCCATGTTATTCCTTATGCTCCACAAGTAAGTGAAACTATATGGTAATTGACTCTCTCTGCTTGACTTATTTCACTCAGCATAATTTCTTCCAGTCCCATCCATGTTGATACAAAAGTTGGGTATTCCTCCTTTCTGATGGAGGCATAATACTCCATTGTATAAATGGACCGTATCTTCTTTATCCATTTGTCTGTTGAAGGGCATCTTGGTAATTATCAATTTGGAAAACACTTCCCCACCTGAGGGCTTGCCGAACATTTTCCAGAATTCCCAACATATCTAGAACGATCTGTATAGGTCCAAAATATAGTGCTTTAAAATAAATCGGTTGCTATTTATCCTATTTCTCTCTTCAAGTGCTCAAATGTCACCACTCCAGAGAGGTCTTCTCAGAGTATTTTGTCCAAAACACCAGGACCTATTATTCCTAGATCATTACACTGGTCTGGTTTGATTTATGGTACTGTTACTACTTGACATCTTTTTGCATATCCATTTGTGTATTTTCTGCACCCCTTCCCTAGACATCCTCATTTCCTCGCTCCATCCCCATCATAAGACCACAAAGGCAGGAACCAGATAAGTCTGTCTTGTTCACAGTTGTATCCAGCATCTAGACTAATGCCTGGAAAGTAGTAGCTGAAGAAATAAATTTTTTAGATCATTGCCATGTTGATTGTGACTTTCTGACCTAGCCCCTACCTAAAGGGTGGGTATGCTTGACATTGTCACGTACATTACATGAGTCAAGAGAGGCAGACACAGCAACAGGTGTTTAAGACCTTTAAATGATCTTTTCATGGATGGAGGGTTTATTTTTCTGACCTCTTGTCTTTCAGATCTTGACTCTGACATGATGAGGTTCTCTTTCTTTCTTTCTTTCTTTTTTTAAAATTTTTATTTATTTGACAGACAGAGATCACAAGTTGGCAGAGAGGCAAGCAAGGCGGTGGGGGGAAGCAGGCTCCCTGCTGAGCAGAGAACCCAGTGTGGGGCTCAATCCCAGAACCCTGAGATCATGACCTGAGCAGAAGGCAGAAGCCTAACCTACTGAGCCACCCAGGCACCTCGATGAGGTTCTCTTTCTTCCTCAAACCTCAGTTCTTTCTGACCTTAATGCATCTTTTCGGCTCAAGCCTTCTGCCTCCCTGATTTTGGTTTCCAGAAGCTTGTTCTGCTTTGTCCAAGATTACAGTCAAATTTCTGATTTCATCATCCCCGTCCATTGGACCTATTGTTTCTCAGTCACCAAGTCCTTCCTGTTGCCAGATCCACTTGATCCTTGTCTAGTTTATTTGCCATTGATGCAACATTGATGCAACTCATAACACTTTTCTTCTTGAAATATTTTCCACTTTTGGTTTCTATGCCCTTACTCATTCCCAACTTTTCTCTTTCCTTAATGGCCACACCTCTCCAGTCTCATTTATAGGCTTCTTCACTCTCCAACCATTATGAAGTGGAAATCTCTAAGCCAGTGTTTCTTGGTTTTTTTAATGTGCATACACTTAATGCAGGGGATTTACTAAAAGGAAGATTGAGATTCAATATGCCTAGGTTGGAGCTTATGGGTCTGCATCTTTGATGAGCTCCCAGATGATGATCACATTGCTAATCCAAGGCCATCTATACCTAGCAATCAGAGGGATCTTTTAGGAAGTGAACCCCTCAGAACCCCTCAGTACTTCCCACTACACATTGAATTAGGTCAAGCTATTTATCATAGCCCTTTCATGAGCTGGTCCATCCCTACCTACCTACAATACCTACCTCTCCAAATTCACTTTAGGCCATTCTTCTGGCTCCGTGTACTTTAGCCTCATTGCCATCATCCTGTTCCATAAATACTCCAAGCATTGCAGTTAAGAGTGTGGGTGTGAGAGCCAGACTTCCAGGGAGCCAATCCCAGCTCCATCACCACCATCTTTATGACCACTGATGAAGAACTTAGCTTCTCTGCCTCTGTTTCTTCTTCTATAAAATAATAATGATAACATCACCTGCCTATAGGAAAATGTGAGGTCTAAAAGAGCTAATACATGTAAACAATTAGAATATAGTATGTGGACAGTGTCTAGTAAATATAAGCCATTATTAATTCTTCCTCCTCGTTTGTCTTTCTCCTTGCCAGCCTTTAAGAGATAATACTCTTTCTGCCAGGAAATCTTTTCCCTTGCTCTTCGTATTGCTGGCTTCCTCTCATCCTACTGAATGAATGTCTGTTCCTGACCTCAGTTTGTATGCTGGTATGGCCTGATCTGAATTCCTAAAATCAAAGGAATCTAGACTCTAGAATATAGACACTAGAAATTGACTTACAGCCCTGTTAGCTCAACTCTCCTGTTTTATTGATGCAGAAAGTAATAACAACATCCTCACTTTGATGACTGAGCTAATATTCCCAAGTGCCTTGTGCCCTGATGCTGATTAGCTCTGGTATGCTAGTTTAGCAGAAAATATGCAGAACTCCTTGGTGTTTCCAGATTCTTCATTCAGCACCCTGACCCCTTTTTCACCCCAGGAACCTTGTTCTATTCCACATAAAATTGTCTGGAAGGAAAAGAATTAGTCAATGTTTGGATGCTTTTGGAAGGAGCCAGGAAAGAGGCTTTATGGAAAGACAGTTGAGAACAAGGAGGGAAGGAAGACAGGCTCATTTTGATCAGTGGCCAACTTTCCAGAACTTAAGAATGGAGTCAAAGTTTGGTATGCTGTCTTCTTCTTTGTCCTAGCCCAAAGAGTGATTTGCTGCCACCTCTTCTTTCATCCAAACCCACCTCACTACTTTTCCCTATGCATCATTGCCAAATTAATTTTCCAAGGACTCATCTTTGTATATGTCACCATCCTGTTCAACAATATTCAGTAGACCCTTTCTCCTTATATATTACTAACTATTGGCTTGGAGTTTAAGGCCTTCCATATTATAGTCCTATCCATCTCTCTTACTCTGTGTCATATTCCCATTATGATCTAATCTCTGCTAGAAATTTGCTTCACTTAGTTCTTCAGATGCTCTCTCCTGCCTCCATCCTTTACTCAAAGTGTTGTTCTTATATACAAGATTGTCTGTTCATCTCAGGGCGTGACCAGTAGTTTCTTCTAACCCTCTGGTATTAGGTAGTCCACCGGATGGTACAGGGCATGCTATTCTAAGAGCTCCTTCTAAATGTTGAATTTATAAAGATCATCTAAGCTGTAGTATAATCCATTAGCAGACATTAGCCTGAAAGATAGGATCACAGCAGATCTGGAAGGAAAAAGACTTAGGATCAGGCTAAAACTGCTTAATCTAAGGTACTGAAGAAAGAGCCTTTTAATTAAAAAACGAGAGGTCTGCATGGAACAAAAGTAAGAACTTAAAATTAGTAGAGAGTATATCTAGCTCAGCCCAGGAAAAAGAGAACTTTGATGTGATGGACACAGAAAACCAGCATGTTCTGGAAGGGAATGGCCCCTGCTGCAGCAATCTCATCTGAGACTATTTAACTCCTTTGGTGTATGACTGTCTAACTCATTTCTCTTTGATCCCACCTCACTAACTACATCTGATTATGAATTCAGGTTCCTCTCTTCCTCTTCTATCCCGTCAGGTATCCTGAGTCCTAGCAGAAGGCTGCCTTCCCTGGTTTAATTGGGTTTTATCACAGGAAATGAATATGCCCTTGTAAATATTTTGATATACTGATTTGTACATTTGCTCTTTTGTGAATACGGTTATTGGGAGTCAGTTCTCCATTTTTGGATCAGCCCTGGCCACCATAACTAAACTGAGCTTCTCAATCTGTACATGTGATGCCAACAGCTTGGAGAAGTGTAGCCCCACTGAGTTCTTCCCTTGTGAGTGAGTGGCATCCAGGGCTCCTTCTCAGGCTTTTCACCTCTATCCTCAACAGTACTCAGCAGTAACATTCACTGGCCTTTAGTAAAGGTGCCAGTTTTATGTAACAGCTCAGCCTCCCTAAAGAGACTGGTATCTCTGATAAAGTAGGTCTTTTTGTCTTAATCCCAGGGACTGGCACACTACCTTGACAGACTATGGTCTGTGTGATGTTTATATAGTTACTGCTGATCTTCTACCGCTGGAATATAAGGTCTGTGTCATCATCTGTTGCCTCTTATGCTCACTGCTGTACCTCCAATGCTTAATAAAGATTGCCTGGCTCGTATTTGGTGTTCAGAAATATTTGATGAATGAATTGTCTGAGAGGCCATGATGTTCCTTTCCTCTTAGGGTCTATTTTATTTTATTTTATTTTATTTTAAATTCTGGTTAGTTAATATATAGTATAATATTAGCTTCAGGAGTGGAATTTAGTGATTCGTCACTTACATATAACACCCAGTGCCCATCACAACAAGGACCCTCCTTAATACCCAGTATCTATTTTAAAACAAACAAGAAAGCCTGTTAATTTAACCCGCCCCTGACTTCCTGACACCTCCCTCCCTGCATTGTCAAAGTTTTAAAAGCACTTGCTCTGGTTCCTGGTCAAATGTAGATTTTTGTGCATGTACATGTCATGGACTGCTGTAAGTACTTTGTATATGCTCACTTTTTCGATCTTCACAAGCGCTCTGTGAGGGAGATGCGGTAGTTAATCCTCTTGTTGCATGGAAGTAAATAGGCACAGGTATTGAAATGATGGCATTGCATGTGAACTCAGGCAATCTGGCTTCAGAGTTTGTGTTATTTTTTTTCCCTCTCTCCTTAAGATTTTACTTATTTATATTTGTCAGAGGAGGGGGGGGGGGGCTGCGCAAGCACAGGCAGAGGCAGGCAGAGGGAGAAGCAGGCTCTCCACTGAGCAAGAAGCCCGGTGCGGGATTTGACTCCAGAACCGGAAGAGCATGACCTGAGATGAAGGCAGATGTTCAAGCAACTCAGCCACCCAGGTGTCCCAGAGTTTGTGTTCCTAATCACTAGACCAGCTGCCTTTCCGATGGTTATGACACCTGCCTCTTTATTTGGAAACTATCTAATTCATGAGATTCTAGTGCATGTGTTAAAAGGGAGGCTTGGCCAAAACATGTGGGAAGAAAGACTTCTTGGTTTATGGTTAACAAATCATGTTAATAATGAGCATAGTTTATTTGTTCACAACATCATGATTAAACGAGCAGATTATCAACAGATAGATAGGATTAGATCAGACAAAGACCTCAAGTCCTGCTAACCTAACGGCATAAAATACACTCTGTGGGCTCTGAAAGTAAGACCAACTAGGCTTGGAGAATGACAGAGAATTATCACCCTTCTTCACCAGCAAAGGGCCGTCTCTATCACCCTGCATGATGGAAAGAAAATTGGCCTATAATATGTCCTTCCTATGGTTCTCTCTTTTCAGACCAGAATTGCCCTTGCCAGTTGCTGCTGATGAGGTTCAGGATAGTCCAGAATTCTTGGAAGCTGCTATAAGCCTCTCCCCACCCCCACCAAAAGGCTGAAGCCCCTGCTGGCTTGGTGCCCTGGGCTCAGGGAGCCACTTGAATTTGTGTTAAGGAGCATACATTTTGGAGTTAGGCACTTCAGAGACTACTTAGTCCTAATTAACCTGCTTAATTAACTACCTATAACCACTGTTCTCTCATCTATAAACTATGTACCTCATAAGTGGGTCTTTAGGTAACTTAGGCCATTGCCCAGCATGTAGTTAGCACTCTCTTATACACTGATATGTATGGGTGTATATGTGTGTGTGTGTGAGAGAGAGAAAGAGAGAGAGAGAGACAGGGAGAGATAGAGAGGGGGAGAGAGAGAGATCCTCTATTCTCTAGAACAAGGCATCAGGTTCCAGAAGGAGAAGGAATTTGCATTCCTGGCAGATTGTTAGGCTCCAGCCCAGGCACTTAGCTTTTTCACTGTTTTCTTACTTCTATAGTAATACCAGCTTTACAATTACTGAGCAGTTACCCTGTGTCAGATGATGCCTTCCCTATATTTTAGACTTCCTAGCAGAACAGAGATGGCAAGCTCAGTTAGAATAAATCATGGAGAATCTACTAAAAAGACATTCACAGAAGTGTGGTTAGGGTGTAGGGAACCCACCGAGGAATAGGGCAACACCCTATGGGTTAGTAGGAAAGAATGAGAGAAGCCTATCCAATGCTGTAAGAATCAAGCTTTCCCCCACCCAGCTGGAGGATATTGGACCAGCCTGTGAAGTGACCTTGATGGGAGAGAGTCAGGAAATATATTACCTCATTCTCCTTTCCCTATGACCTTGTATTGGGGCTCCACAGTGACCATACACAACCTGGTCATGCACTGTTCTATGTGCTTTACAATTATTAACTTGGTAATTCTCATAACAATCTTATGAGGGAGGTACTATCATTATGTTCATGATATAAATGAGAGAGGTTAATGACCCTGAATAGCCAAAGCAATCTTGAAAAAGAAAGGCAAAGCTGGAGGCATCACAATTCCAGACTTCAAGCTGTATTACAAAGCTGTAATCATCAAGACTGTATGGTACAGGCACAAAAACAGACGCATAGATCAATGGAACATCATAGAAAACCCAGAAGTGTACCCACAGCTATATGGTCAAATAATCTTTGACAAAGCAGGAAAGAATGTGCAATGGAAAAAAGATAGTCTCTTTAACAGATGGGTATTGGGGAAACTGGATGGCATGCAGAAGAATGAAACTGGACCACTTTCTTACACCATACACAAAAATAAATTCAAAATAGATGAAAGACCTAAATGTGAGACAGGAAACTATCAAAATTCTAGAGGAGAATACAGGCAGCAACCTCTTTGACCTTGACCATAGCAACTTCTTAGTAGACATGTCTCCAGAATAAGGGAAACAAAAGCAAAAATAAACTATTGGGACTTCAAGATTAAAAGCTTCTTCAAGTGAAGGAAACAATCAACAAAACTAGAAGGCAACCTACAGAATGGGAGAAGATATTTGAAAATGACATATCTTATAAAGGGTTAGTATCCAAAAACTATAAAGAACTTATCAAACTCAACACCCCAAAAACAATAATCCAGTTAAGAAATGGACAGAAGATAGGAACAGACATTTTCCCAAAGAAAACATACAGATGACTAACAGCCACATGAAAAGATGTTCAACATTACTCATCATTAGGGATCTACAAACCAAAACCATGATGAGATACCACCTCACACCTGTCAGAATGCCTAAAATTAACAACATAGGAAACAACAAATGTTGGTGAGGATGTGGAGAAAAGGGAATGCAAACTGGTACAGCACTCTGGAAAACAGTAAGTTCCTCAAAAAGTTAAAAATAAAACTATCCTGACCTAGCAATTGCACTATTGGGTATTTACCCAAAGGATACAAAAATACTGATTTGAAGGGATACATGCACCCTGATATTTATAGCAGTATTATTAACAATAGCCAAATTATGGAAAGAGCTCAGATGTCCACCAACTGATGAATGGGTAAAGAATATGTGGTGTCTGTGTATATGCATGTGTGTGTGTACACGTGTGTATACATATACATACAATGGAATATTACTCAGCCATCAAAAAGAATAAAATCTTGCCATTTGCAACAGTGTGGATGGAGTAAAAGTATATTACACTAAGTGAGATAAGTTGGAGAAAGACAAATACCTATGATTTCACTCATTTGTGGAATTTAAGAAACAAAACAGAGGAACATAGGGGAAGGGAAGAAAAAGAGGGAAGCAAACTGTAAGAGACTCCTAATGATAGAGGATAAACTAAGGTTGATGGAGAGAGGTGGGTAGAGGGGATGGATTAAATGAGTGATGGGGATTAAGAAAGGTATTTGCTAGGGCACCTGGGTGGCTCAGTTGGTTAAGCAACTGCCTTCGGCTCAGGTCATGATCCTAGAGTCCCAGGATCGAGTCCCACATCAGGCTCCCGGCTCAGCAGGGAGTCTACTTCTCCCGCTGACCTCTCTCCTCTCATACTCTCTCTCTAATAAATAAATAAAATCTTAAAAAAAAAAAAGAAAGGAACATACTTGCTGTGATGAGGATCGGGTGTTATATATAGGTAATGAATCACAAAACTCTACTCCTGAAACCAATATTACACTATATGCTAACTAATTAGAATTTAAATAAAAACTTGAAAAGATTTTAAAGAATCCCTCCTCCCCCAAAAAACAAGAAACTGAGAGAGGTTAAGTAATTTGTCTAGAGTCAAATATCTAGTGAATGTTGTAGTTCAGATTCAAATTCAGGCATTCTAGTGCCCATTCTTAACCATTCTGCTCTACTGACTCTGATTTATGATAGACACATACATACACACATAGATAGATAGATATAGACAGGGATGATTGCAGAATTGAAATTGTGTTACACATTCCCATTTCCTACCTTTGCTTTGTTTCTGTTGTCTTCAGCATTCATTTTGTTGCAGTTATTTTTCTTGATTATTTTAACCTCAACTAAGTATGGAAATAAATATTTCAGCAAGAAATAGAACATACTAGTAACAAGCCATTAAAAAATCAGGTAGAAAAAAAAATGTACTCCCCAACCCATACACATGCACACGCACACATGCATGTACACTGAAGAAGCCAAAAGAAAAAAGTTCATGATTTTAGTCAAATATTGAATCACTTGACATGTAGTTACCCTCACATGAGTTACTTAAATAAGACTCAGTGTATTTAATTGGTTCTATGTGTTTGATTAATTGAATAGAGGCAGAAATAATTCATTGGCAATTAGTTAACTGCTAATTTATTAACTGGCATTTGTTATGTACTAGAGGCTTTGGGGATTTAGGGATATATAGGACAAGTCCACAAAACTCTCATCCTCATGGTCTAGTTGTAGAAGTAAGATATACCTGCGTAGAGGAATGTTATGGACTGAATGTTTATGTCCCCTCCAAATCCATATGTTGAAGTCCCTAACCCCCAAAGTGCTAGTATTTTGAGACGGGGCCTTTGGGAGATAATTGGCATTAGATGAGGTCATGAAGGTAAAGCCCTCCTGGAGGGATTTGTGCCCTTATAAGAAGAGACGTCAGAGAGATTCCTTGAGCTCACTCGCTTTCCCTTGTGCCTTCAAAGAAGAGGTCGAATAAGCACATGGCAAAATGGCAGCCACCTGCAAGCCTAAAGAAGAGACCTCTGAATGAAACCTACCTGGACAGCACCTTGGCCTTGGACTTCCCAGCCTCCAGACCAGTGAGGAATAAATTTCTGTTGTTTAAGGCACCCAGGCTGTGGTATTTGGATGTCATGACCATGTAGACTAATACCAGGAAGATAATTTTAAAAAGTAGCTTAAGGCAGTAAGTACTTAGCACTTAGTGAAGGACATAATACGTATTTTATTTATTTATTTATTTTTTTTTTTTTAAAGATTTTATTTATTTATTTGAGAGAGAGACAGTGAGAGAGAACATGAGCGAGGAGAAGGTCAGAGAGAGAAGCAGACTCCCCATGGAGCTGGGAGCCCGATGCGGGACTCGATCCCGGGACTCCGGGATCATGACCTGAGCCGAAGGCAGTCGTCCAACCAACTGAGCCACCCAGGCGTCCCCATAATACGTATTTTAGAGGATAAAGGTATCTAAGCAGCTGTGGTGGTTGGATAAGGCTCCCAGGACTTGGGGGGATTGGGGTAGAGACAGAGGTTGCAGACTCACAAACAAGAGTACTTAGTGACCATGCGGATTCTAAACATGCCTACTTAGGATTCACATGCTTGGTCTGAGCAAACTGAGCTCCCCTTAGGTCTCTGTGTCTGTCCTTCCCTGTGACTGGAATGTTCTCCTCCTCTTTACATGGCTACTGTTAACATCTGCTTAGCCTCAGAAATGTCTCATCCTCAGGAAGCCTGTATTGGCTCACAGCTTTCATTATGCTCCCAGTTAGAATTCCCTGACCTTCTGCAGGGCACTTTTCATAGTGATATTTAAATTATTAATTTGAGTAATATGTTGTTAGTGCCTGTCTGCCTTATTGGACTACAAGCTCTTTAAGTGTCCAGTTTGGATTTTTTTTTTTTTTTTTTTTTTTTGCTCCCCATCATGGTCCCAAATCCTGGCAGTCTTAGTAGGCATTACATACTTAATAAATGTTTGTTGATTGACTAAATGGATGAATGGCTATCTCCCTCAGGCCCCATGAGAGAGCCCTTACTTGCATAGCAGTAGCATATTTTAAAGACTTTCTCTCTCTCTCTCTCTCTCTCTCTCTCTCTCTCTCTATATATATATACACACACACACACATATATATTTTCTTAGACCTGAAATAAGAACACATATATAATCAAAAGCAAAATGTTATGGTCTCTGAGGGTGTTTTTTAATAAAAGGAGTTTATTTATTTGTTTGAGAGAGAGGAGAGAGAGCAGGACAAGGGGAGGGGCAGAGGGTGAGGAACAAGCAGACTCCCTGCAGGGCAGGGAGCCGTACACAGGCTCCATTCCAGAACCCTGAGATTATGACCTGAACCACAGTTAGACACTCAACCAACTGAGCCACCCAGGAAACCTCTGAGGCCAAGTTTTAAAAATACATTGGTTTGCTCTGACCTGTCATAGCCCTCTTCAGAGCTTCAATTTGTTTCTGACTTACAGAAATCTGAGAGGATGGGAGCCTTTGATCAGATGACAAAATAGACTTTGGTAGAATTGACGGCCACATAATAGCTAAAGGAGAGCTGGGGTGTGGTTCAGACATCCCTTCAAACTTTTGCAACTTGTCAACTTATCACAGGATGAGAAAAGTTTTTTTTTTTTTTTTAAGATTTTATTTATTTATTTGACAGGCAGAGATCACAAGTAGGCAGAGAGGTAAGCAGAGAGAGAGGGGGAAGCAGGCTCCCTGCTGAGCAGAGAGCCCCATGTGGAGCTTGATCACAGGACCCTGGGAACAACCTGAGCCAAAGGCAGAGGCTTTAAACCACTGAGCCACCCAGGTGCCCCAAGTTTGTTTTGTTTTGTTTTAATTATTACTTTTAATTTTTTTACTCTCTGCTTAAAAATACAAATATAATGGACAAAACTGCAAACATTTTCACTAGAAGCCTTTCCAGGTAGTAGAGGTAAAACAAATGCAATTGCATTTCCTTTTTTTTTTTTTTTAAGTGCTTTAAATGGGGCTTATACTCATAACCCTGAGATCAAGATCTGAGCTGAGATCAAGAGTCAGATGTTTAACCAACTGAACCACCCAGGCACCCCCATTTGTGGGATCTGAGCCCCTTAACTATTTAGTAAGAGAAGTGGGGAGCTAAGCCAAGGGCATTTCTTCCTTTTCTGTTGGGTTTCTCTGTGAGAGTCCTTTGATTGTATTCAGCCACTCCCATTTCCAGATTGCTATGGTATCAGATGTTTGCGAGAGAAGGTAAAATCTGTTTTTAAAGACCTCTAACAGTGAGTTCAGAAACTCCCACCTTAATGGCTTTGAAATAAACTATTTCTGATATGTTTCAGGACAGGTTTCCATCTTTCTGAGATGACCCTGGTGGTGACAATCTTACCCAGACACTCAAGGCTCTAGTTCCTCTTCACATTCTGCCTCCACAGCATACGGCCACTCATGCTCATTCCGTCTAGGTTGTGGAGGTGAGAAAGCTTGTTGTGGTCAGAGCCCCTTTCTCCTTTGGACATTTGTGGAACTATAAGGCCTTCCCTAACCAGGACTCTGTGTAGGAGCTAAAAACAAACAAACAAAAAGTCATGAAAAAAACATGACTCAAAACTATCTCACATGTCTAAATGCCTGAGCATGTCTCTTTCTCACTGGTCACTCATTCTATCAGCTATTTAATAGCCAGAAAGTAATATATTAAAAAAGACTATAAGCAATCAAATAGATTTCACAATTCCAATATATTAAATTCATGTAGTTTATTTACATAGTTAAGATCTTCACTTTGTCCCTGAGTATTCTTGCTGTGTACAATATTTTAACAAGTGTAGGAGTATGTTTTCCCAATTCATAATATATTAGAAACAGTATATCAGAAAGGGAAAACCCATTAAAATGAATGAGAAGTCATGATTGCCGTATTGTGATGGAGGATCCAGAGAAATGAGGACAGACATATTCAAGGGGCACCTGAATGGCTCAGACATTGGGCGTCTGCCTTCGGCTCAGGTCATGATCCGAGGGTCCTGGGATCGAGCCCCATCTCAGGCTCCCTACTCAGCAGAAAACCTGCTTCTCCCTCTCCCACTCCCTCTGCTTGTGTTCCCTCTCTCACTCTCTCTCTCAGTCAAATAAATAAATAAAATCTTTTAAAAAAAAGGCATATTCAAGAACTTCAAAGAAAAAAATAGCAGAGTAGTCTGGGGCCATTTTGTACAGGGACATGGCCCGCTTCCCTTGTGTTGGAAAGCATTGCTGTATGACAACCATGCAGGATAACAGGATGTTCATGGTGTTGAACCTGAATTGTCAAGCAAAATAAAGAGACAAAATCATGACAGGTAATCTCTGTTTATGAGGCAGATAAATATTTAATATATGTTAGAAGTATTTTCAAAGAAAATAACCATTCAAAGGCTGTAATGGATAAGTTATGGTTAGCTGGAAAATTCATTTATGTGAAACACCATACTTTGTGATAATGTCAAATAAATGAGGTGAGTCATCTTGTAAGAGTTGAAGAGTACAACTAATACAATCTTGATTTCATAAACATACTGAAATACCTATGAGATAAATCTTCCTCAATAAAATTTAATAATAATATATTATCTCTGTTTCTAACATGCCTGGAGTTGGGGCTGGGAGTAGAGAGCAAAACAAAACAAAGCAAAACAACAATAACAACAAAACCCAACAAGGTCTCTATCCTATATACAAAATGTTTGCACATAACTGGTTACCTCCAATTTGTAAGCTCTGGGAAAGATAAATTCTCCAATCTGTGTAAACTTCAGACAGTGCAATTAACAACAGATTGAAATAATTCAGTTAACAAATATTTCAGTAGGGTGCCTGGGTGGCTTATGGGTTAAGCCTCTGCCTTCTTTCAGGTCATGATCTCAGGGTCCTGGGATGGAGCCCTGCATTGGGCTCTCTGCTCAACAGGGAGCCCGCTTCCCCCACCCCCCACCTGCCTTTCAGCCTAATTGTGACCTCTCTCTCTCTCTGTCAAATAAAATCCTAAAAAAAACAAACAAACCCAAAACACTATTAAAGAATAGTGTGTGTATATATATGTATACATATATATATTCATATACATACATACATATATATATATATATATATATATATATATATAAAGACCAAAAAAACAAATGTTTCAGTAGAATAGAGGAATTGCATTTAAACCACCAAAACTAGAGGAAGAAAACCTTAGCATCCTAAAGAGCTTGGCTTACATATTTCAGTCTTGCATTTGGGAAACAGAAGGGTACTCAAATGCTGCATGGGGTGGTTCAGATTCACCTGGTTTCTCTGTAGGAGACACCAAGGATATTTTCTCTTTCCTCATTATTAGATTTGTCTTTGTCTGGCCTCTTGGGTACTGTGGAGATAAGTGCTTTGAAATTACCAAGAGAAAAACAGATTAATGGTTTTGTTTTTCAAATATCTTAGTAAAAGATTAGAAAATTATCATTTGTAAGGTTGTAAGTAAATTCTTAATGAAGCATGCCAAATTGAGTATCCCTCCAGACACACTGAATTAGCACCATGGACCAAAGACCTACAAAATAACCATATTCTAAGCTAAAGTCAGAAGTTCTTAGGATTCCTCATTTACCTCTGCTTCCCAAATTTCATTCCTGGGAATGATCCCTGTTGTCTGCCAGACACGTTGTTTTGAGTTTGCTCTACCTCACAGCCCATGATGTGGGCTCTACGGTGCTGGTGGAGCACAGGCAATGTCTCATCTATTCAATTTGGGGAGCTTAGCACAAGCTGCTCAGCATCCCAGGGTCTAAATCACTGCACATCTCTTTCATGCACCCTCTACCTGTCCAGCATGATATGTATCTGTCGTGATGCAAGAATGAGTTACTGATGACAGCTTGAGCTCCTCTAATAAGTCAAGGAAGACTCTAGAGTGCTGTGACAAAAATTTGCTGATGGAAAAAAGATTTTTCCACTCAGAAATATCCCACCCCACTCCTGCCTGTGTGCCACAAATTCAGTGGGCGCTCCTTCATTTGAGGTCCTCCCTTAGTGGCTACCCTCTGTAGCTGTTCTTTTTCTAACTCTGATGCCATCGATGAGAACCCATTTCTTTTCCCACATCTGGTCCACCTGCTTTGGGAGGGAATAAATAGGCTCTTGGAATCCAGTCTCCATAGGGTTCTCTGTAATAAGAGAGATGACTTCCTCCCACTCCAAGTCAGTGATTACATTGTCCTAATAGAACCTAAATCATCGCGTACTACCTCAGAATGTACCCCACTGGCTTTTACCCATGATTGATGGGGGAATTGTGGCTCAAAACGGGGCATGGAAATAACCGAAAGGAGTAATTTTTCCAAGAAAAATGTTTAATGCATTTTCAAATGTTTGATCTACTGTGAACTTCAAAATAGTCCTGTGTGGAAGGTACTACAGGGATTCGTTTTATCATCCTTATTTTACAGATGAAGAAATTGAAAGAAAGTGACTTATCCAGTGTTCATTCCATCAATTGCCCTCCTGAATGCCCAAGCAGTGGGTGTTCTATGCAACTGATGAATCACTAAATTCTACCTCTGAAACTAAAAATATACCCTATGTTAATTGAGTTGAATTCAAACTTTTTAAAAAAGAAATTTTCTAGAATTAAAGCCTTTGGATAAAAAGAAAAAAAGGGACTTATCCGAAGTTACACAATTAAGAATTGGCAAAAAGGGCTCCTGGGTGGCTCATTAAACATCTGACTCCTGATTTTGGCCTAGGGCATGATCTCAGGATCCTGGGATTGAGCCCTGCGGCCCACTCAGCCGAGGGTCTGCTTGTCTCCCTCTCCCTCTGCTCTCTCTCTTTCTCAGATAAATAAATAAATCTTAAAAAAAAAAAAAAAAAGAATTGGCAGAAGGAAAAGGGAAAAATGGACAGAGACCTTCTGGGTCAGCCATACTTTCTATTTCTGGCTGCTGGCTCTCTTGGCCATTCTAGAGCATCATGGGGTGTTGCAATATGACAACAACATTAACAACAGCAAGTCAGTGCTTTCCTTCAGATACGAAGGTGATAGTATGGATCCCATGAAAGACAGGTGCGAAACTATTCATCTTCTTGCCCCTCATGTGACAATGGCAGACATTTCCAAGCTGTTTGGGATTCATGAGTAATGAAGCCTTGAAGTGAGGTGAAACTAACTGGTCCTCCTGGCAATGAAGTCTTTGACCTGATTAGCATCATGCTCTATCTAATCAAGACAGTCACGTGTAATGAAGAGATTGATCAGCGGTTCGCATTAAAGGGTAGAGAAAACCCCAAAATGCCTACAAATGTGTGGCATATCAAATTAAAACTATATTATGTGCCCTTCCTTATTTGAAATCTGTTGAACTAAATGAGCTTGTTTATATATCTCTTCTTTGGAGCAGAAATTCTGGAATGAAACCTGGCGAAGGCAAGGCACAAATGACTCTGTGTTGCTGGGACTCCTGCCTCCCCTGCTTTCCCTCATGTTACAAACACATTTCAAAGAAATCTTAACTCCCACTCTCCTGTGGTCCCGCTAGCTCAATTAGAGGGGCCAGCCTGGCCTTTTTCACCGTGCCCTGTGGGAATACCCTTTGAGATCAGTGGGGATCCTAGGGCTGAATAAGAGAATAGAATGAGAAGCTGGCTTCAGGGGACTATTTGATCTCAGAGTTGGGTCATGGTAAGAGCAGACGCTGCCTCTGAGGATAGTTTCATGCCAACTGAGGCGATCAGCCTCTGCCAGACTGACTGCAGTGGAAGGCAGGCGTTTACCTTAGCTAAACCCTGAATGACTGCCTGTGTATCCTCAATGAGCATACGCAGGGAGTCTAGAGTTCCAGACAGTCATAATGCCAGATCTGCTTTCTGAAGCAGGAAGTTTGTTTCAAGCTTCCTGCTGAAAATGTTACAGAGAACACGTGCGCCATATAACAGAACCCGATCCAGTGGCTGAAGCTACAGGATTGCTGCAACCCCACCCCAACTTTATCCTTACCACCTCTCACCTAGATCCCGAGAGTACTGGCCTTTTCTCCTACTGTCCACATTGACTGGAGAGAAGAAAGAGAAGAAATAAAGATGGAGGGAGATGAAGAAATGAAGAGCCAAACAGGGCACAGAAGCGGAATGAAAGATGGGAAATGAGGCAGGTTTCTGAGTGGCTTGTAAACCTGGGACAAAAACAAATATTAAAACAAGGCCCTAGGGCAAACAGAAGACTTTCCTTTCCTTGCTATTCTTGACCTCAGACAACAAAGTTTCCTTCAGTAAAGACTTTGCTCTCATCCCCAAAAACACACTCAAGATTGATCTCACTACCTCTTGGCCTTGGAACCATAGGACTGAAGGCAATCCTGTTCCAATCCAGGCTATCCAGGAGTTATTGATGGAAAAGCAAAGTGCCCATCCCTTAGTCAGCTTCAATGCATGCTTTCCTCTCCTCCTGTGCTAATAAGTGACCACTACAGTACACATAGTGTCACTGTACATCCGATGCCCACTCGTCAGACAGAGCCAGCCTCTCTTTGAAGTACTTCAGTAGGAGATAATAATAATGGCACAAAATAAGGAAAAATGGAAGGAATGGGCTAGATTAGATGAACCCTCTCCATCTCTATTTGGTTGAAGCAAGAAGATTGAAAGACGAGAGAAGTAAATAGACATTGTTTTTGTCATTAAAAAATGAAGGAAACTGTAACATTGGAGCCCATTCTGCTGGGAGGCAAGTGTGCAGAGTCCTTATAAATATGGCATATGGTTCAATACCAAGAAACCTCATATAAAAACACACTGGAGAAAAACAACAAATTATGGTCCATTTCAAGTTAAATTTATGAAGAATCATGGTGTCTCACTTCCAAAAAAAAAAAAAAGGAGCTTCAAAAATATTTTTGGCTCTCCTGGGCTGGGAGGATTAGTTTTGCCCAAATCAAATGACATTAGTGTCAATCAAATGGTGCCATTTAGAACCATTATCAGGAGATGATAAAGACCATCTCCAATGTGGTCTGCAAGATTTTTTGGGAAACATTTGCTTCTGTAGCAAGGCATGCTGCTCTGCATGATTCACATGAGTTGGTTCCATTTTCAAAATGTAGTACTCTGCTGGGACAGAATTGAAGGAATAAATTATTTTCTGTAGTTAATGCCTCAGGTCAGACACCTTCCTGAATCAAGTATTGTTACTGGCAGAATTGCCTAAAAGCATAATGCATGACTCATGAGCACATATGGCGATGATATTTAAAACAAAGCCTGGGTGTGGAGTTCCATTTTTACTTATTGTGCCATTTGCACTAATGAGGGCTTCACAATGAAGACCAATACTGCCTGGGTAGTTCTAGCCATGCCTAAGGGATAAATGAAACATCTATTATCAGGAAGACGTATCACTCAGTTACTCTTATGAAAATGTAAAAAGAAAAATATAGTGTTAGCTTTTTTTCAAATAGAGAAAAATAGAAAAATATTGATTTATTGTTACTTACTGACTTGATCTCCCCCCCCCCACCATACTTTTTAGAACCAGGAGGGCCTAAGCACAAGGCTTGAGGACGTGAGCAAAGCCTGGGTTCAGAGAGGACCATCTGGTGTCGTTCAGCTCCAGAATCCATGGGGAGGCATCAGTTCAATTCCAGTGGAGCTGAATGTTCCATCTGAAGGGAGTGCACAGTATTGTGAAAGTCTCCCAGGCTATGCTTGAATACTCAGAGGCAGAGGGGGCATCATCATGGCTCTAGAGATGTGACCATGTGAGGGCAAAAACACTGGTTCTCTGGGGAAGTCCATTAACAAGATCCATGAGGGGCCTCAGAACCTCCACAAGCAGTCAGTGTTCTTTCTAAGGTCTCACCCCAATGGCCCTTGCCATATCTCTCTGTGCTTCTATTTGCCATCCCTCAGGATCAGGGCAGGATCAAATCTAAGCCAAAGAAGACTTTTTAATCTAAAGTGGCATTGGGGTTGCCTGGGTGGCTCAGTGGGTTAAGCAGTTAAGCATGTACCTTTGGCTCAGGTCATGATCTCAAGGTCCTGGGTTTGAGCCCTGCTCAGCGGGGATCCTGCTTGTCCCTCTGCCTCTGCCACTTCCCCTGCTTGTGCTCCCACCTCTGTCTCTCTCAAATAAATAAATAATATCTTTTAAAAAAATTTAAAAAAACTAAAATGACATTGGGGCTGGGGATAAAATGAAGTGAGTAAGGTGAATCATACAAGGGCAGATTCAGACTTTGTCTTTATGTAAAATTTCAGATTTTATTCATCATGCATTTGGGGCAATCGCTTTTCTAAAAGTATTGCATAAAAATATTATTTAACATTATTCTGATTACTGAGTTTTATTGAACATCATTAATTTTGTACCTGAGCTGAGTGCCTCACTTGCATCCCCCTGGTTTCAAGTTTTGATTCTTGCTTTGTCTTAAGGTATGATTTAAACAGTTAACAGCCCAAGCGGATGCTTCTCCAGTGGATGCTCATGGAGTTTAGGGAACAGTATCTTTAGGTGGCATGGGACAGACACTTTCTGCCATAAAACATAGAGGAGATGGTAAGAAATCAACAATTTTCTGTGGCTTTGATTTCTGTTAAGCATTAGCCCTCTCTTCAGGGACATTTTTATATATGAAGTTTAGTTAAAATCAATTGAATTTATTTAAAAGTGGAAACCAAACCCAGTCATGTTCCATGCATGACCCAGGCACGGGCTGATTTAGCATTAAAAAAATATAGGAATCCATTGCTCTTGGATTTAAATGAATCTAGTCATTTTTATTATCCTCTATTTGCTTGGCAATGAAAAAACTTTTTTAAAGCATAAACATAATAATTGGTTCAAAATTAATTTAAGAGTTATGAAATGAGTTTGCATCTAATACAGTAGAAACATAGCAGCAAGGAAGACTTTTATGTAGAGAAATAGGAAATCTGTCAGAGGAAGGCAGCTTGGAGTGGCTTCTTACAATATAGTCTGTCTTCAGTCCTCACTGTGGGGCATTCCAAGGGTTGGGCTGGGTCTGCGATAGGTGTGAACGTGGTCAAGTTTTTTCTTTTTTTGTAACAACCTTTTTCCTTTTACATTTTTCCTAGCCCTTTTGCACCCTGTCTTGATCAGCCTATATGCTCCAGCCAACAGCTTGTGCTCCGAGTGCTTCCCTTTGCTTGCTCTATCTCCCTCCGTCAGTCAGGACTGCATTTGACTTCAGATAATAGAACCCCAACTGTATTAGCTTGGTCAAATATAGGTCTATTTTCTCACATCCAGAGAAAAGGAGTTCACGACTGATAAGGATTATTTTAATCTAGGCCTATTGGCACCCCAAGCAAAATTGGATCAATTAAAAAAAAAAAAAAGGAAGGAGAAAAAATTGGTTAGGCAAATAGTAGCATCTGCCACACACTTCATTAAATTCTGACTGTTCAATGTTCTGTTCTTAAAACAACTAATTTGGTCCCTAAAAGACATCAGAAAATCTGCTCTAAATGCCTTAAAACCTATTATCTCATTTAATACTTACAGCAATCTTACAGCAGTTAGGATTATTTCACAGAATAAGTCAGAAGGCTGGTGAAGTCAAGTGGTTTGCTTCAAGTCAGAGTGCCTGGCAAAGCACAGCCTTTGGCTTGATAACACTCTTTCTGTTATCCTAGTGCGATGAACAGGTATGTGCCTTGTATTAATGGTCTTCAGCATATCTGTTGGAACTTTACCTCTTTCTTTTAGTGGTCAATACTTTATATTAATGGAATATTTTTAATCACGGGAATTCAGGAACTAGGTAACTTTTGAACGGGCAGGGGGTATAGTCCTCAGCTGATGCTGGAGGTCTTGAAGATACTACTAAACTGGGTTTTACAAGAGAGGCTGACAAATATCTCTGTATTCTTGGTGGCTCGATACTAATCAGGATAAAGTGGTAAAAAGCATTGCTTATTCAATCCTTGGTTAAACCTCAGATTCTGAAAGGTCATGAAATCCCACCATTACCACAGAGAAAATGTGTTTATGATGAGCGATCACAAACTTAACAACTTGGAGGGCAAAGGCCAAGTGAACAAAGCCAGACAGAGAAAAACAAATACTGGATGGTATCACTTATATATGGAATCCAAACAAACAAACAAACAAACAAAGTTGAACTCATACAATCAGAGAATAGAGAACTACTTTGTTACCAGAAACTTGGGGGTTGGTGAAATAGTGAGAGGTTTGTAAAAAGGGTACCAACTTCCAGTTATAAGATGAATAAAGTCTGAGGATCTAATGTTTAAACATAATGACTATAGTTGATAACATGGTGTTGTATAATTCAAGTTAGCAAAGAGAAAGTAGTAGCTGAATGTTTTCAAATACACACACACACACACACACACACACAGGTAAACACGTGAGAGGATAGATGTGTTAATTAACTTCACAGGGAGAATTCTTAAAATGTGTGTGTGTGTGTGTGTGTGTGTGTGTGTTTGAGATTTCATCAGGTTGTACACTCTAAATATCTTACCATTGTATTTGTTAATTATAGCTCAATAAAGCTAAAAAAATTAGAAGAAAAAAAGAAAAGAAAACCTTCATTACAATGAAACAAATTATGCAAACATTTATTTTTAGGATATTTATATGCTTTCCTATTACTTGTTTTTTTTTTTTTTTTATTTGACAGAGAGAGATCACAAGTAGACAGAGAGGCAGGCAGAGAGAGAGAGGGAAGAAGGCTCCCTGCCGAGCAGAGAGCCCGATGCGGGCCTCGATCCCAGGACCCTGAGACCATGACCTGAGCCGAAGGCAGCGGCCCAACCCACTGAGCCACCCAGGTGCCCCCTATTACTTGTTTTAATTACTTCAGTATGTGGAATAAATGTACTCATTTCTTCAAAATATGAAACCTGCAACTTAGGTGTGTGGCCACCAGATATCAGACTGCATTTGAGTCATGTTTATGAGTAGAACATGAACCATCTCAACAAAAATATATTAAATCCTTCACTGAAAGTGTTAAGCTAAAAAAGAGAAATATTATGTAACCATTAAAGTGTGTACATTTTTAGAGGAATAGGGTTTTGGAAATAATTATTGAGATGGTCTTTCTTTTATTGCTGGAGGATCGCAAGATGGCTTTGCTACATCTCAGAGCATCCTGTCTTCTTCCTGGGTTTACATTTAATTAACATAAAAATCCTTCTACCTGCGTAAGTATGTTTCTCTTCTCTGCAACATGTTTCTGTTTCATGTTTATAAGAGATGTAAAATTTCAGCCACGTTTAGATTTTATTTTTCCAAACACGTCTAAATAGCATGTATTCTTAAAACAGACATATTAAGTGTTTTTCGACCCATTGTTTTTTGACTGATTTCATTGCCGTTGACATTTTCAGTTCGGGTTGTTTGAGGAATTTTTTTTTTTTTTTTTTTTTTAAGAGGATCGACATTTCTAGGGTAGTACTATCCCTGAAGAACAGAATTCTTTTTAATCACATTTATTTCTGACTGACAAAAAAACCAGAATCGGTTTCATATTTTGATGGATTTGATCAAATACTAGATATATTCACTCAGTTTTTTCAAAAGATGTATTTATTTATTTGAGGGGGAGGGGCAGAGGGAGAAGGAGAAGGAGAGAATCTTGAGCAGACTCCTAGCTGAGTGTGGAGCCCCACTCGGGACTTGATCTCATGACCCCGAAATCATGACCTGAGCTGAAATCAAGAGTCAGACACTTAAACCCAGTGAGCCACCCAAGGGCCCTTGACTCAAGTTTTTGAATAAGTGTTTATTATCAGAGGTGTTCAAGTAGTAACCATCACTTCACCATTCTTAGTCTCATTCCCCGCCCTGTTTTGCAACTACTGTGTTTGTGTATATGTGTGTGTCTCCTAGAGTTCTTGGTTGCTGTTTTACTTCAGTTTTCCAACTCATTCTTCCTTCATCTTCCTATAACCTTCACTGTGTCCCTGCTTTCCTCTACTACACCAAAGACAGGTTCTAGCCAACCCATTTGCAGTGGTCCTCTTCTCACACTCATACTACACATCTTCACTGCACAAGCAGCTCTCTGCATTATTCAGCAGGCTTCTGTGTTTGCCTTTTTCTTGCCTGATGCCCAATAACAAATTGACATTAAAAGCATCTTGGCTTTTTTCCCCCTCTATCTTTATTGAGATATAATCAATAAAATTATATATATTTAAGGTGGACAATGTGATGATTTGATATACATATGCATGGTGAAATGATTATCATAATCAAGTTAAGTAACACATCCATCCCCTCCCATACTTACCATTTGTGTGTAAGTATGTGTGTGTCATGAGAACATTTAAGATTTACTCTCTTAGCAAATTACAAGTATCCAATACAGTATTATTAATTAGAGTCACTGTATTGTACATTACATCCCTAGAACATCTTATAGCTGAAAGTTTGTACTCTTTTGCCAAAATTCCCCCCTTTCTCCTAAAACCTACCCCTGGAAACTACCATCTGTTCTCTGTTTTGATGAGTGCTACTCTTTTTGCTTCTACATATAAGTGAGATCATATAGTATTTATCTTGTATAATGTCCTCCAGATTCATTCTTGTTACAAATGGCAGGATTTCCTCCTTTTATGGACAAAAATATTTTGAGAGAGAGATATATATTATATATATAATATTATTATATATTATTTATGTATATTTATACATGTCATATATAAATATATAAATAAAGAGTATATTTATACATGTCATATATAAATATATAAAGAGTTATATTATATATTATTTATATATAATTATATGTATAACTTTATTTATAATTATGTACATAACATATATAAATTTATACATTTATATATATAATATATATGTTTTTAAAATCTATTTTCTTTATCCGTTCATCCAAGAACAAACACTTTGGTTGTTTCCATACCTTGGTTATTGTGAATAATGCTGCATTGAACATGGGAGTTAAGATATCTCTTCAAGATACTGATTTCATTTCCTTTGGATGGGGTGCAAATATCTCTTCAAGGTTCTGTTTTCATTTCCTTTGGATATATTCCCAGAAGTGGGATTGCTGGGTCACAGGGTAGTTCTAATTTTAATTTTTTGAGGAACCACTATACTGTTTTCCATAGTGGCTGTGCCAATTTACATTCCCACCAAGAGTGCACAAATGTTTCCTTTTCTCCACATCTTTGAAAAAATCTTGGCTTTTTAATCTTTTATTTTTTAAGTGAAATTAAAAAAAATTTTGTATGGTCAAAGGATGGCTGCTTTTTGTTTAAATGAGTAAAAAGGAAAAGGGAAAAAAGTAACCAAAAACAGCTCTCTACCTAAGCAATGAATATTTGTCTTGTTCTATAAATACCTAAAACTTGAATCAAAAGGGGTGAGAGCTGCTCTTTTGGATGCTGATGATCCTCAGAGTGGAAACTTATCGACTGATTGTTCCCAAGATAAGCTCCTCAGATCCTCCAAAAGTAGCTTAAGTGTATGAGGGTTGGGGCAGGTGGGGGGGGAGGCGCGATCTAAGTGTGTGTTTTTACATTAAGCAGCAAATGGCATGGTTTTACTGAGGATACACTGAGGCCACAACATGTCCCTCTGAAGGGAATTTATTGCCATTCTTCAGGTTAATATTTTTAATATTAGAGTATTTATTACCAGTGAGGTAATGTTTAAATAAATCAATTTGCCACTTTATTATGTAATTGTAAGAGAGTTCAGGCCTTCACGCGTCCCTTGAGCTTAAGCTTAGCTTTTGGAGTTCATTTTAAGCAATTTCACTGCCTTCCTCCTTTATTGGGCTGACTAGGGTGTATAAATAGCATGGTTTCCAGTAGATAGGGTTGTTCTGGTAGCTGTGTGCTTGTCTAATAATGGCCCTTCTCCCATCACTGCCTGGGATTCCTCTTTTTCTCCCAGTGTACGGGCATCTTCGATATACATGCAGGCAAAATTTTCCAAATGACCTAGACCTTTCCAAGTCCAAGTGGAGACCAGGGAGCACTTGAGTGGCTCCTTCTGCTCATTTTCCTGGAAGTTGAGATCCACATGTACATACTTTTCAGTCATTGAAAGTGGATCCCATTTTTTGAGTTTGCTTCAAGGCTAGAAGGTTTTCTCCAAGACTGACATGGAAAAGCTAATGGTCAAAGAACTTAAGTATATTTGTCCTGCTTGCTTGGTGAAGGTTGATTGGTTTGGGACCGAGGGGCACTGATAAAAATAAAACCATAAATTCAGCAGGTATCAGCATGTAAGCAGCGTTTCCATAAAGATCAATATGTCCTAGAAAGGCCCTTTACGTGAAAGTCCTAAGAACTTTCACCTGCAAAACAGTCTGTGGTACTAGCAAAACCCTGAGCCGAGGTACACCTCCAGTTTAACATAACCAATCAGGAGCCATAGAATGTAAGAATGACACTGACAGTGATCCTATCCTTCCATTCTTTACCCTTGGAGGCTGCTGGGCTCTTTGAAGGTTAGAAAGACATTCTAATAGCAAATCTCAATTCCAATTATCTCTAGGAAAAAAATAGGCCCATCCTCTTATTTACATGACAGCTGGGAAGCTTTAACTACTTAACCAATTTTCCTCTCTCCTAAAAAAATGTCACCCTGGCTATGACCTCTGGATCAGTGATGTCTCAGACTATTATTTTTCTTACAAATCCAGTGAACAGCTCCTGAGATAGGATTTCATACTGATAAAGAGTAAGGTAGTTGCGATCTTTATGAATGGTGCACTGATTATTATTTCCTAAGGGTCAGGTTTATGAGATCTCAGCTGTTGGGAACCATGATGGTTAATTTTATGGTCAAACTGACAGCGCCATGGGGTGCCCAGACATTTGGGGAAATATTATTCTTCTGGGTGTGTCTCAGAGGCTGTTTCTGGATGATTAACATTTGAAGTAGTGGATTGAGTAAAGCAGATTGCCTTTCCTAATGTGTGTGTGTGGTGGTGGGGTGCAGTTGGCTCCATCCAATCAGCCAAAGGACTGCACAGAATAAACAGACTGACTCTTTACTGAATAAAAGAAAATTTCTGCTGGTGGCCTTTGAAGTAGGATGTTGGTTTTCCCGCTTTCAGACCTAACTGAAACATTGGCCCTTCCTGAGTCTTAGGTCTGCCAGTCTTCAGGCAGGAACTATACCTTTGGGGCTTCAGATTGCTGACTTACCCTACAGACCTGGGGACCTTTCAGCTTGCATAATTGCATGAGTTAATGCCTTATAATAAATAAAACTTTCTCTCTCCCTATTTTATGTGTATATATACACATACAGAGTTTCCCCCACTGTCCAAATGTAGAGCATTCCTATGACATCTTTTGTAAGCCAAGCTGTTGTAGAGCAAAGGAGCAATTACCATTAATTCATAGGGAAATTTTTTTGGTGTTCCCAAACTCAAAAAGTAAACTCTCTTAGCCTTTTCTGATACTTCAGGATAAATCTTGCTGAAGGATGCACAGAAAAGTTAAGATAAAGCAGAGCTGCTTGAAGACACTCTGGGGGCTTTCTGCTGTGATGCTGAGTGTAGTCCCTGGGGGAGGAACCTGGCTGCACTCCTCTGGCTGCTCAGGGTGTGAGCACTTCCTCTGAAAATGCTCCCCCTCTCTCCTGGCTCCTTACAAAACCCTCGCTGAGCACATTTTCGCTTTTTGCCTTTTTTTCCCCTTCTTTTTTTCTCTTTCTTTCTTTCTTTCTTTCTTTCTCTTTCTTCCTCCCTTTCTTTTTGCCTTTTTTCTTTTCTCTTTCTTTCTTTCTTTCTTTCCTTCTTTCTTTCTCTCTCTCTCTTTCTTTCCTTCCTTCCTTCCTTCTTTTGAAATCTACAGATCTCTTTCAGTTAGCCAAACTAGGCACTGACATAGGTCTTTCGTAATAGCGAAGTGTTATAATGGGAACTTTGAGAACTTGAAAAGCGGAGGATATACACAGCCTGTTGGTTCTGTTTCTCTGGAGGACTGTGATACGGGCGTCAGTCTCGTTTCCTGTGTGGGGAGTGCGGCCAGGCTCGTCCCCCAGCGACTACACTCACTGAAGCCCGATGACCTTCTTTGATTCCTACTTCCGGGTTTCCGATCTACTTACCTGTTTATGTATATAAATATATGTGTAGCTAGAGAGTATATACTTACTCATACTTCCGCGTTTCCGAGTGCTAGAGGTAGACATGGTCTAGTGTCGTACTGGAAGAGAATTCCTACCGTGTGGGGCAGGGTCTGCCTCCTGAGCCTGAGGCTCTTCCCTCAGAGGTTCTGAAGCCCATGATGGCCGCCGGCTGCCGGCGGGCAGATAGGGCGCCACGTGCGTCAGAGGAGCTGACGGCGCTCGGGCCCCTCGTGCTGGGACCTAGAAATAGTCTGCTGCTTGGGCTCTGTGGCAGAACAGGTGGAAAGAGGAGAATGAGGAAGGGAACGAACACAGGGTTGCTGTAGATGGTTTGTACTTGCTTAGGTTTGACTTAGAAATGGGGTTTACGGCCTCTGGAAAGAGTGAGGGCCCTTTCCTCCGGTCGCCTCCACAGCTCCTTCTCACAAACGGTTTCCCTTCCACTCTCAGCCCTGCGGACAGATAACACAGTCTGCGACTCAGCGAGAAAGATCCAAGTTCTGCAGTGACTGTGCCTCAAACCCTCTCTAGGCCAGAGATGCGAAATGGGGTGGCGGGGGGAGGTGAAGGACCTCTGCGAGAGGAAAGTCTTCGTGGATTCTGACTTTTCCACTGTTAATTTTTGTCCTGGTTTTCTGGGAAGGAGGCTGTACCTTGTGGTGCTCCTCCACCACCCCGGCCACGTGCCAGCCTCTCCCACATGCTCACGTGTTATTTGTGTGGCCTCCTCCCCCGCCATCACAGGGGCAGCCCTCCCAGAACAGGCTAACAGTTCCCCTCCTTCCCACACAGTGCAAGCACCAATCAGGAAAACAGGCTTTTTTTTTTTTTTTTTTTTTTAAATTCCTTTTAAATGTGCCTCCTTTATATCTACATTCTCTCGAACAGGAAGAAGAGAAACGAGCTACAAGGGAATTTGAATGTATCAGTCTCAGGAAGCCGTGTCTGTGGAGACTGCTGCTCCAGACTTTCCCTATTATTATTCGTTCACGGGGCGGGAAAGCTGGCGTCCAGTGAGGGAGGCTTCTGCCTGCAGTGGCCTGGGGCAGTGCGGCCAAGGTCAGGGGCACGAGGAGAACAGCAGGAAAGCTCCCTCGTATTCTGGAGATTTGAATAAACACTGCTAGTCAGCAGTAAACAGTGGGGTCTCCATTGGGCAAGACCTTCCTTTTTGTCATGTCTGACTACCCTGTTCCCATGCACCGTCACTTATATTGGCATTTGTAGATATGAACAAAGTGTCAACCAAGAATTAGTAAGAAGCGATCCAGACCCAACTGAAAAGGGCCAGCCCAGGGCACAGGAATCTGGCTATCCCATTGGCTGAGGTCTTCTAGCAGCTGTCTATTCAGAGTAACCTTTGCATGCCTTCCCATTGGTTCTTAGGAACACTGTTACCCCCTCTGCTCCTCACCACCTACAGGGTGATGTGAACACAGAGGTGTCCTGGGCTGGCTGTGTGAAGCCGCTCATCCACCCCAGAACCGAAGATGGCTCTTTCAGACGTGCTGCTTCCGTGGGACAGTAACCATGATACACCCACTGGGCGGACAGTAACCCAGTGGCATAGTGTTGGAGAACTGTTTTCCAGTCAGCACTGGAGTGTTTTTCAAAGCCAGCTCCGTAGCTCCTTTAAAATGGGCTCAGTAGAGCATCTGCTGAGTTGTGGAAAAAGGTCGTTCATGTGACTTCATCTGATTTTTCTTTCGTTTAGTGACAGGAAATTTTCTCTCCTTTCTTTTCTTTCTCCTTCCTACCTACTTCCTGGCCTCCATTCCAATTTAAAATCCAAGAGTTCTCAAAATTTCTGGCGTGAAGAACAACATGGGGTGTTTGGTGACTAACTTGATGCTCAGGACCCACCTTCGGAAGATCTGGAGTAAGTACAGGAATCAGCATTTAATTAAGAGAAAATTAAGATGCACAGGTCTGCAGCCTACGGTCTGCAGCTGAGGGTCGGAGAGAAACCTTTCAGCCTTTGCTGCTCGAATTTGAAGTTATCTGTGATTTTATAATATCCGAATCCATTTTCAGCTTCATTGCTTTGATGTGCTTTATTTTTTCCAATTTCGGGCTTTAAAAAACAAAACGGAAACAAACTAAATGCAGAATGCCAGAAAATCTTGCCACTATCTTATCATTATATTGAGTGAATTTTTAAGAGGTAAAAATATGTATCTAAACATTTCTTCAAAAAGTCAACTTTAAACCAGAACTTTCAGCAAAGATTGGATTTAAGCAAAAATTTAAAGGAAAAGAAAATTTTATCATGTTTACTCTTCTGATATTAAAATTCTACAGAATAAGATATGTTTGATAGTAGTTAACATGTAAATGGAAATCTTATGAACTAAGTAGGACTTTTTTTTTAATCCAGCCTGAGAGGTTTGTCTCTGTCTCTCTGTGCCTGTCTGTGTCTTTCTCTCCTATTTTAATTCAGTGAGAGAGGAAACTATTTTTTTTCCCACTGGATCACAATTTCTGCATTCAGAGTGTAAATGATTCCCATGGTGGAGTTTATTTTCAGGGACACATCAAATTATTAGTTGCTCCAACATGTCAGAGGGCAAATTTTGCTTTTTAAAAATATTATTCTGATCAAGAAATTAAGTGATTCCTGGAAAATTAAATATTGATTAGAGTTGATTTCACATAAAAATAAAAGTTTGTTAATCAAGTGGCATTTTAAATACTCTGAGGATTTTGGATATCTTGAGGAAACTTGAAACCAATTTATTGGTTAAGTGAGCACCAATTTTTCATATGACTAACATGCCATAATTTAGCCTATATATATATTTGGTCATCCGTACACTGTATCCTATTAAAGTCAGGTGCAATGTGCAGTGTATGAGTAACCATGGTCATGAGCAAATGAGACATCCTGAGATGAACTTGGCTTATCTGGAGAATAGGAAGGAAGTGGATCTTGCTGGAGGAGGTGGGAAAGAAGGAAGGGAAAGAACATGCTGCATATTAAGAACTGAGCTAAGTCTTTATGTCTGATATCTTATTTAATTATCAAAATCCTATCAGATAAACATTATCATTATACTCATTTATGGATATTAAAAAAGTGAGTTTAATGAACTTACCTAAAGTCACAGAGATGGTAGGTAGCAGAACTGGGATTTTAGTCCAGACTTGATTCAGAACCCCTGGATCTTTCCATTGCCCAGTGGCTGACTCTCAGCATGACGGTGGATAAACCGTAGGATCTGGAACAAGTACTTTGAGGGTTATCAACTTGTCATTTATTCATAGATTCAGCTATTTCGTACTTTAAATAATGTATAAGCCCCTTTTTTAAAAAGACTTTATTTATTTATTTGAGAGACAGACAGACTAAGAGAGAGTGAGAGAGCACGAGCAGGGCAGTGGGAGAGAGACAAGCAGACTTCCTGCAGAGTAGGGAGCCCAACACAGGGCTTAATCCCAGGACCTTTGGGGATCATGACCTGAGCCAAAGGCAGACGCTTAACTGAATGAGGCACTCAGGGGCCCCTGTATAAGCCTCTTTCAACGACATTCATCAGTTATTCTTGTCAACCTTGGAAGTCACCCACTTCTGTCCACCAAAATGCATAGGGGACCAGATCATCTAGGCAAGAAATTGGAAGTGACCTGAAGTGATTATATCTAGTTTATCTATTGCTCTGCCTTAAAACTGTCTGGCAAAACTATCAATGGCATATTTGCATACTGCATCTGAATTTATTTTGTAATAGCTTTGTGAGGTATAACTGGTATACAATAAGCTTCACGTATTTGAATTGCGCGAGCTGATAGTTTTCACACACACACAGGAATCCATAACCAAACTCAAGATAACGAACATATATATCAACCCTTTGTAATTACTCCCTTTCACCTCCCAACCATCTTGACATCCCTAGACAACCATGGATCTACTTTTTGTTAGTATTGATTAGTTTTATATTTTCTAGAATTTAATGTAAAGAAGTTGCATAGTATGTACTCGATTTTGTCTGGCTTCATTAACTCAGGATATTTTTGAGATTCATCCATATTGCATCAGTCATTCCTTGTATCAGTACTTTATTTCCCTTTTATTGCTGAACAATATTCCATTGTATGGCTATATTACAATTTATTTATCCATTCACCTGTTGATGGACATTTCGTTTCTTGTTACAAAAGTGGTTATGAACATTTGTGAACAAGTCTTTATATAAACATATGATTTTATTTCACTACCTACATTCCTAGAAGTAGAATCATTGCATCATATGGTGGATATATTTAACTTTTAAGAGACTTCAAGAGTTTTTCCAAAATAGTAGTACTATTTTACATTCCCATTGATAGCATGTGGGAATTCCAATTGCTACATATCCTCAAAAAATCTTGATGTGATCGGTCTTTTTAAATTTTAGACATTTTAATAGATATGTGGCAGTAGTTCACTTGGGACTTAAATTTGCACCTTCCTGATAGCTAATGAGTTTGAACATCTTTTCATGACTTTATTTATCATTCAGATATCATCTCTGGAAAAATGCATGTTCAAAACTTTTGCCCCCTTTTAAAAAATTAGGTCCAAATGTGTTATTATTATAACTGTCTATAATTTCCTTGGATATGCAGTATAATATAGTCTCTAGTACGTGACATGTCTTTTAATGAGCAGAAATTCTTAATTTTGATGAAGTTTGATTTATCAGACTCATGCTTTTGGTGTTGTACCTAGGCTATCTTTGTCTAGCTGAAAAATCATAAATTTCTTCCTCCTATTTTCTAAAAGTTACACAGATTCAGATTTTATATTTAGATCTATGATCTCTCTTGAGTTAATTTTTGTATGTGCTATGAATATGGATTCAAATTCTTTTTTCTTTGTTTGCCTTTCTATATCCAGCTGTGCCAATACCATTTGTTAAAAAGAATATTTTTTACCCAGTTGTCTTTGCACATTAAAAAAAACCACAATTGATTATAAATGTAAGGGCCTATTTCTGAACTTTCTGTTCTCTCCCACTTATGTATTTATCCATTTTGATACCAAGAACACATGGTCTTTATTGCTGTAGTTTTATAATAAGTCTTGAAATCAAGGTTGTATAGGGATACCTGGGTGGCTCAGTTGGTGAAGGGTCCTACTCTTGGTCTCAGCTTGGGTCTTGAGCTCAGGATCATGAGTTCAAGCCCTGTATTGAGCCCGTTAAAAAAAATGAGGTTGTATAAGTCCTTAAAATTTCCTTGTTTTTTTTTTGTTTGTTTGTTTTTAAAGTTTTGGCTTTGACAGAGTCTTTGCATTTCCATACAAGTTTTAGAATCAGCTTGTCAATTTCTATAAAAGGCCTTTAAAAATTTTAATTGTATTCACGTTGTATTTTTAGATCATTATAAGGAGAAGTGACATCTTCTTTTTCTTTTAAAAGATTTTATTTATTTATTTGACAGACAGAGGTCACAGTAGGCAGAGAGGCAGGCAGAGAGAGAGGGGGAAGCAGGCTCCCCGCTGAGCAGAGAGCCCAATGCGGGGCTCAATCCCAGGACCCTAAAATCATGACCTGAGTGGAACGAAGGCAGAGGCTTAATCCATTGAGCCATCCAGGCGCCCCGAGAACTGATATCTTAACAATATTTTCTTATGATCCGTGAATGTGCTGTATCTCTTTCCTTTAAATTTTAAGACATTTCTCTTAACAATATTTCATAATTTTCAATGTAAAGGACTTAAACATCTTTTATCAGATGTGTCCCCAAGTATTTCATATTTTTGATGCTATTATAAATTATATTGTTTTTTAATTTCAATTACAAGTTGTTTGCTGCTAATACATAGAAGTACCATTGGCTTTTGTGTATTGTGAACCTCCCAAACTCACTAGTAGATTAATTCTAGTAGATTAATTCTAGTAGATTTGTTGAGTTTCCATAAGCTTTGCTACATAGAAGATCATGCTGTCTATAAACAAGATAGTATTACTTCTTTAACAATCTGGGGAGATTTTATTTATTTATTTTTGTCTCATTGAACTGGCTAGATCCAATAGAATAGAAGTTGTGGAATAGAGGTGGTGACAGTAAACATCCTCGATTTGTTCCTGATATTAGAGAGAAGACATTTGGTCTTTCACAATTAAGCACAATATTGGATGTAGATTTTTTGTGAATGTCCTTTATCAGGTTGGGGAAGGTTGCTTTTATTGCTAGTATGCTGGGAATTTTTATCAGTAATCACTGTCAAATTTTTGTTGAATATTTTTCTGTGTCTACTAGAATGATCACTTGTTTGATTTTTTTAAAAAAATCTATTAATTGTACTTTAAATTATACTGATTTTCCATATGTTAAAACAAACTTGCAACCCTAGGATAAATTTCACTTGGTCATGATTTATTATCTTTTTAAAAAATTTTTATTTTATTTTTTCAGTGTTCCGAGATTCCTTGTTTATGCACCACACTCAGTGCTCCATGCAGTATGTACCCTCCTTAATACCCACCACCAGGCTCACCCATCCTCCCGATATATTATCTTTTTAATATATTGTTGGATGTTAGTTGCTCACATTTTATTAAGAATTTTTGCATTTGTGTTCATGAAGAATATTAGTCTAGTTTTGTTTACATTTAATGTGATTGATATCGTTGAACTTAAATATACTATCTTGTTATTTCTTTTCTACTCATTCCATCTTTATTTTTTCTCTATTTATGCTTTGTTTTAGATTAACTGAGAATTTTTTAATGGTTCGACTTTATTTTCTTTCTTGATTTATAAGCTATAACTCTCTGTGTTGGTATTTTCGTTTTGTTTCTGTCGGTAATGTGGATCTTGAACCTGTCACAGTTTAACCTGCATGTAGTATTTTATATATAGTATAAGGACATTACAGCAGAATGCTTCCGTTCACCACTTCCTGATGTTTTTCTATTGTTATCAGACATTTAACTTGTATATATGTTATAAGTTCCATGACACGTTGTTATTTATGCTTTAAATGGACAATTATTTTTCAAAGTGATTTAAATAAGAAAAACATTCTTTTCTTTTTTTCAATGGAGTTACCATTTCCAGTGTTCATTCATTTTACAGAACAGATTTGCATTGGAATTATCTTTCTTTTTCTTGAATGACCTCCTTTAACATTTCTTGTAACACAGGTCTGTTGGTGATAAATTCTTTCAGCTTTTGAATATCTGAAAAAGTCTTCTTTTCACTTTCATTTTTGAACTCAAGGTTGATAGCTTTTGTTTTCTTTCTTTCTGTACTTCAAGGTGTTGCTCTACTGTTTTCTGGCTTTTCTTATAGAAAATCTGGATTAATTTTCATATTTGTTCCTATGTATATAACATGTATTTTTTCTCTGGTTGCTTTTAAGATTTCTTCTTTATCACTGTTTTAAGCACTTTGATTATGATTGTATCTTGGTTTAGTTTTCTTTATTTCTTTTGCACTTAGGGTTCTTTGAACTTTTGAACTTGTGCTTTTATGGTTTGCATTAAATATAAAAATATTCTTTCACTGTTTCTTTTTTGTCACTTATTTTTCCTCTGCCATGGAGACTCTAATTACGTATAAAGTTTGGGAAGCTTGAAGTTGTCTCAAGGCTTGCTGTGGTCGTTAAGCAGTAAAAATGTGGGTAATATGACTAAGGGACTGGCTTTTAAATTTTATTTAATTTTAATTAACTAATATATAAATTTATGTAGCAATGTGATTAGTGGCTTAAATATTGGATAGTGCCAGTGTAGAGGATAAAAGCAGACAGTAAGCAAATAGACAGAAATTATCTGAGTGTTTTTGTAAATGCTGTGAAGGAAAATAAAGTCTGGTAAGAGGTTGGAAGGAAGGCTGAGATGAAGGTGTGGTGCCTTCTTATGTAAAGGAGCAAGGCCAGTGTTCATACAGAGGAAAAGAAATTCTAGCAGAAGGAACTTTCATTGCAAAATCCCTGATCAGGATACATGCCTGATGTGCTCAAGAAGCAGCAAGGAGGCCAGAATGAATGGAATAAACTGAAGTGAAGGGAGAGTGGTAAAGACAAGATCAGAGAGGTGTTGGGGCCCCGAGGTAAGCCCTTTCTAGGACGCAGTAAGGACTTGGAATTTCTTCTGATTAAATGGGGAGCTATTTTATGTATTGAGCAGAGGGGTGACATGAGCTGACTCCCATGCTTCTGCTGCTGTGTGAAGAATAAATTGGGGAGAGCAAGGTGGACGGAGAAAGACCGATTAGGAAGTCCATGTAACAACCCGGAGGGGACAGGATGACTATTCAGGTGTAAGGGGTCAAAGTGTCCTGAAATGGTCACATTCTAGGTGTATTTTGAAATAAAGTAGCCAGGATTTGCTGAGAAATTGCATGTGTGGTGGACGATCAAGAGAGAGGTCAGAGATGACCTCTAGGCATTAGACTTAAACACTGGAAGGATGGAATTTTATTTGCTGAGAAATGAAAGATGGATTGTATGAGGAAGAGGTTTGCAGGGGGAAATAAAGCATTCAGTTTTGGACATAAGTTTAATTCGCTTTTTATACAAGCAAGTAGAAACTTTGAATAGGTTTTTGTATATAGGAGACTGCAGTGGAGTCTTGGGACCCAGTGGAGTGTTTAATCCAGAACATAAAAAGTGTGCAAGTGGCTTGTGTGTGGATAGGATTTGAAGCCATGGAACCAAACAGGATCCCCTAGAGAATGTATATTTATAAAAAGGAGAAAAAACTCTAGACAAAGCCTAACTTATCAACTCAATGCTTCTTTACCTCACTTGGACCTCTGAATGCCACGATAGCCTTTACTCAATCAACTCTCTTGGCTTCTTTACTACCTGGAATTGCTTAACAACAGTGGTGGTCTTTTCATGCAGTTTTGTATGTTTTTGTGGCAACTTTAATGCAGTGACCACCTGGGTAAGATTGAGCCAGAAGAGAGGCCACAGATCACCTTCAAAAAGGAAAAAAACCCATTTACTTCTTAGATCAAGTTAACACTAGGTTAGGGTTACTAGGAGGGCTAGGAGCTCCTGAATAGGATGAGCCTAAAGAAAATCATTGATCACTTTAAGGATCAAATGCTTTCCTGGGTACGGGGTCACTCTCTATGGTGTGCACGGTGTGCATTGTGCAAATCTAGGGGGTGACTTTCCCATCATGCACATAGATTTTATATACACTTTGACAGTTTTCCAGAAGATGGCAGAAAAGAGTCTTGAGGAAGCAAGGGATAAATTTTTTTTTATTTTGCCCAAAGAAACCACATTCTCTAAATGTGATCTAGATCCTGGCCTCCATGCCCCCTACCCCTGCCCTCCAATCCTGGAGGATAGCAGCCCTCTTGGAGGTCAAAACTTCAAATGTGAAAAGGGGACCTTCTGATGAAATCTCTTTTAAGTTCCTGTCCCTGTCCTAACATGAAGAATACAGATGTGATTAGTAATAACTCCTCCTCAGTACAGAGGAACACAGTCCAACCTGATAATACTAATTTTGATAATTTGATAACTTGTAACTGTCTTTTTGGAGGCTTCCTGGATCATCTGTTCCTCTTTCCTCTCACAGACCACCAGAATGCAAGTTGAGGGAGGTACTGTGGGAAAGTAGATGAAGGAAGGATTGAAAAGTCACAGATTTGATTTCAGGCCTGCTCTGCCCTTAACTGACAACGGCCTTGGACAAATCACTTGACATCATTTAATCTCATTTTCTGCATTTGTAAAATGAAGGAATTGGATGTGCTAATTATCAAAATCATGTTCGGTTTAAAGATTTCAAGATTCTGAAGTCCTCCATAAGATTTTATTTAGGGTCACCTGAGTTAATAAGATAATGTTATTTTGTACATTTTTCTTCCTGAGTAGTATCAAAGTGGAGAATATGAAGATTTAAATATGAAGATTTGAATAAAAAAGATTTGGGGTGCCTCGGTGGCTCAGTGGGTTAAGCCTCTGCTTCCAGCTCAGGTCATGATCTCAGGGTCCTGGGACTGAGCCCTCTCTCTGCCTGCCTCTTTGCCTACTTGTGATCTCTGTCAAATAAATAAATAAAATTTTTAAATAAAAAAGATTTAAGTTAGTAAGATAATGTTAATTTGTACATTTTTCCCTGAATATTATCAAAGTAGAGAAAATGAAGATTTAAATAAAAAAGATTTAAATGATATCCCAATATTCTGGATTTATAATAGCACAACCTGTGAACTGACAATGTAGATTTCTGAGGTGTCAGGAAATTCTCTCTCTGTCTGTACTATCCATCATGGTTAGACTAATCAAGAATCTGTTTGTAAAGTCTCTTGGTAAACTGTAGTATGTTTTACACATTCAAGGGGCTGTTAGTATCATGCTGAGGACAGTTTTCCATCACAGAGAATTATCAACAAGTGAAACACACAAACCCAAGGTATTGTTTGATAAAGAGCCTCCCTGCCACCACAGCAATTTTCTCTATATCATGGCGTGTTATCTTTCCAACATCCCCAGGAGGTGAGTTTTGTTTTGCCAGTTTTAAAGGTAAGGAAGCTGAATTATAGCTAAGTATAGTTCAATTTTATGTGTTCTTTAAAAATGGTCCTAAGTCTAGGGGAGGGACACTTGATTGTATTTTTCTTCCTACCATGTCATGCAAGAGAAAGATTCCATTTTGATAATTTAATTGCATGTTTTTATTTCTCTTCTATTCCTCCCAGGTTCTCAGTGTTACATTTCCATTCACATTTTAAAGGAAAGATTTATATGAGCCACACACATGAAGGGTGTTATGAAAGAAGTAGACACAGAATGTGGCTCATTCTTGATTCCCATATAAGGGGAGGAAAGACAGCCCTTCTGCTTCCTGCCTGACTTTGGCAAAGTTGGTGAGGTTTATTTTAGATATTGCCAAATGTTTGAACTTTTTATTAATATCTTCTATGCCTACATAGCAGCCATCCCCCAGAACTTCAAAAGCCATTTGTAGTCATCATTACTTAGCATGCTGGGTGTCCCCAGGAGATAAGCATGGGGCAGGTGGTGTTATCTGCCTTGTTCACGTGAGAACTGGAACTCAATGTGAGGCCTCCAGGCTGTTCTGAGGATGATTAGATGATCGAGGAGCAGATCTCAGTTGTACTCAGAATCAGTATTTTCACCAGCATAATTATTAGCTGGAAAAAAATTATTTGGGACCAAGAAGGGAATAGCGGATCTCTATTACCGAAATCCAAACACATTATTTCTTGCTGCTCAATACTAATTCTTCCTTTTACTCAAGGCTTTACATATTTTGAAACACTTATTTATCCATACATGCATGTACCCACTCCACCCATCCATCCATCCATCCATTCATCCATCCATCCATCCATCCATGTATCCATTTTCAACATAGCACTTATATTCTCGGGCACTCTCCTAGGTCCTCCAACACCAAAACTGAAAATGACTTATTCCTTGCCCTCAAGGATCTTACAATCTACTGGAGACAGACATATTCATTAATAAATTCTCCAAAACAAAGCAGATTCTGTGGCAGATGCATGTATAGGAAGTAGTGTGGTAAATACAAAGGGGGGAAGTTCTTAATTCTATCTGGGGTCAACTTTCAAGAGCAGTTAAGTTGTTTTGCAAACAACAACCCATGAGGTACAAAATCCAAAAAGGTGTTTTAAATTATGCTACCATCAAGGTTTAGAGCTGGGCTTCTCAGACTTCAGGGTGCACAACATCACCTGGAGGGCTTGTTGAATCATGAATTCTTTGGCCTCCCTCTCCAGCAGCTCTGCTGACAAGCAGCTCCCTTGTCACGCTGCAGCTGTGGCCCCATGGATCACGTACTGAGAACTGCTGCTACAGAGGAGACTGACCTCAGAAATCACTCTGTTAACCAGGTGATACTCATGGGTCATTTTTCTAGGACCTTAGAATCTCAGGACAACAGAGATAATGAATGAAAGCTCTTGTTTCCTTAAAAAGAGGTAAATGTGACCTAGAAATTTTCAGTGATTTGCAGATTACCCAGTTAGTTGTCTCCACACTGCTTTATACACAATGATTCTGGTACATCTGCCTCCTAGAGCTGGTTTTCTCCATCTTCCAGCTGTAGGTTTTGGTCACTTTTACGAGTACTGAGGTGCTGATGGAAAAGTGGCTTGTGTAGATGGGTGTGGGCATCCGTGTCCAGGCCAGCTGCAAAGATGAAGACAAAAGACCCGCCTCCATCGCAACAAATTTGAGAAGGCCATTTCCTCAGTTGCAGAGACTTGACAGGAATCTGTTGGTGCAGCAACTGCACACAGTTCAAGAGCCCCCTTCTGTGCACCTCTGTTCCAATCGGAAGTGACTGCTTCCAAATGTTTATAGATAGAGTGATGCTTCCTGAGACGTTTATAGATAGAGCATCTCTTGTTCATTTCGACCTGGAGTTAGAGAAGTAGGGAAGGCAGCAGGGAAGGACTGAATTAACCGATTTCTGGGTTTCCATCACTTTCATAGTACAAAGTTGTTTTTATTTTGTTCATAAATTGGGAGGAGACCAACTTCATTTCTTAGCTGGAAATTTTGTTCAGCCTCTGATCAGAGGCTCCTTAAAATCTGGACCTTTTGCATTCCTGGGGCCCACACAGTGCCTGGTGTGGAGTCAAGCCTCAGGAATGCTGAATGTATGTATGTGCCTACTCAGAGTACTGACTTCTCCCCAAAACACCAAAACCAGGCTGAGGGCTGGTTTGAGGCAAAACCATGAAATGCAGAAGGTTTCTTCAGCATCCACCCATAAGGAATCGCTTAGGGGCCCTTCCAGGCCTTCTTGGTCACCCTTCCAAACCCCTTCAGGCATAGGGTGCTTCCGTCTAGCTCGCTGGTGCTCATGGTGTTTCCAGGGAGCTTTCAACTTAATCTTTTTTGTCCTTTTAAGTGCGTACATGTCTTATTTATTTATTTATTTATTCTCAAAACCCCACACAATATAAAATTTACCGTCTTAACCATTTTTCAGTGTAGAGTTCAGTAGTGTTAAGTATATTCACATAGTTGTGAAACATACCCCCAGAGCATTTTCATCTTGCAAATCTGAAACTGTATATCCATTAATCAGCCCCTTTTTTCTCCAACCCCGGGTACTTACCTGGTAAATACAATTACCATTATATTTCTGTTTTATGAATTTGAGGACTTTAAGTATTTGTGTATGTGGACTCATATATTATTTGTCTTTTTTAACTGGCTTATTTTACTTAGCATAATGTCCTCAAAGTTCACCCAGTGAACTTTGTCACCATGTGACAGAATTTCCTTCCTTTTTAGGACTGAATACCGTCCCACTGTATGTATATACCACATATTGTTTATTCATCCATCAGTGGACATCGGGGGTGCTCCCATTTTTTGACTGTTATAAATAGTGCTTCTATGAACATGGGTGTGCAAATACCTCTATGAAATCTTGCTTTCAATTTTTTTGGATATATACCCAGAATTGGGATTAGTGGATCATATGGTATCATACGGTAGTCCTAATTTTTTTTTTTTTTAAAGGAACCTCCATACTTTTTTTTCGCCAGCGGCTGCACCAGTTTACATTCTCACCAACAGTGGATGAGGCTTCTCTTTTCTCTAGATCCTTACCAACACTTGCTATTTTCCGTTTTTTTGTTTGTTTGTTTGTTTTTTGTTTTTTGATAGTAGCCATCTTAATGGATATGAGGTTATGATACTGTGATATGTAGTGGGAAATATATATTTGTTGTTCATCCCATTTCTGTCACAGAACTCCTAAAAACCCTGGAATTCCCTAAACGAGAAGAGGAACAAAGGTGTCTTTTGTTATGTTAATTTGGTGACTCTTGGACCCCCGCCTAAAAATGGGGGGGTAGTGAGGGGCTGGAGGTTGAACCAATTGCCAATGGCCAACAATTTCATCAATTGTACTTACGTAATGAAGTCTCCCTAAAAATCCAAAAGGACTGGGTTCAGAGAGATTCCAGGTTGGTGAACATGTGGAAGTGCTAGGAGAGTGGAGAGGGCATGGAAGCTTTGTACCCTTTCCCCATGCTTGCCTATCCTTCTCTGGCTGTTCCTGTAATAACTTACAGATATGTGATATATATTATTTATATGTGTTATATATAATAAGTCAATGATGTAAGTAAATGTGTCTCGGAGTCCTGTGAGCCACTCTAGCAAGTTAACTGAACCCAAGGAAGGGGTCATGGGCACTACTTATTTATGGCTAGTTGGGCAGAAGTCACAGGTGCAAACCTGGACTTGCAACTGACATCTGAAGTCCAAGGCTGAGGAACCCCCCCAATTTATAGCCAGTAGGCCAGAACACAGGTGAAGGGTTTTTGAAGGGTGCAGGGACTGGTGGACAATTAAAGACTGAAGATTTAGCCTGTTGAACCTGATGATATGTTAATAATAACATTAATTATTATAGTATTAATAATAGTATTAAATAATAGAATATCTACAATACTGCTTATAACAATAATAATATAATAATAATCCTTATTGAGCTCTTATATATGTGGATCTCTATTAATTTCTTTTTTTTTTTTAAGATTTTAATTATTTACTTGACAGAGAGAGAGAGAGACAATGAGAGAGGGAACACAAGCTGAGGAAGTGGGAGAGGGAGAAGCAGGCTTCCCGCTGAGCAGGGAGCCTGATGCAGGGCTTGATCCCAGGACCCTGGGATCATGAACTGAGCCAAAGGCAGATGCCCAATGACTGAGCCACCCAAGCGCCTCTATATTTATTTCTATAACAAATACCACAAAATGAGTGGCTTAAACAACAGAGATTTATTTTCTACAGGTCTGGAGGCTAGAAGTCCAAGATCAAGGGGTTGGCATGCTTGGGTTCTTCTGAGGGTCTCTCTCCTTGGCTCATACATGGTCAGTCCTTCTGGCCTTCTGTCTTCACATAGCATTCCCTCTATGTGTGTGTGTCCTAATCTCTTCTTTTAAAGACACTAGTCATATCGGATGAGGGCTCACCCATTTGACTTAGTTTTACCTTAATTACTTCTTTAAAAGTGCTATCTCCAAATACAGTCACATTCTGAGGTACGGGGGGTTATCTAACACGTAAAATTTCAAGGGACATAATCCACATATACAAAGTCTTACAAAACTCTGTGAGATACATGCAATTATTATTCCTATTTTACTGATCAGAAACTGGAAACATGAAGCAGTTAACTAACTTGCCCATGACCAAAGCTAGAAATGACTCAATCATGATTTGAACAAGGAAGCCTAGTTCAGAGTCTGTGCTGTTACTCACAAAACTATACTGCTTCTGTTATTTGATCTGTCAGTTCTGTGCATGCTACTTTGAGGACAATAGAAATTAATAAAAATGTGATCAGGGTTTGTTTTTAAATTTTATTCAGAGCCAGTCTTAGGGTTAGAAAAATGCTTTGCTGATTTTATGCTGTAAGGACTATAGACCTCTAACATATGGGGGTGATTTTTGCCCATGCTTCCCTCTGGTGTCAACTTTTTAAAAAAATTTCTTTGGCTGTGATTTCGTCCTCAGGAGATGGTTTCAGTGGGGGCTATTTTTACTTTAATGCCTGGGAGAACTGGGCTTTTTGGGTGGAACATCTTCAGTGTGTACATCCTGAGTAGATTATGGGCATCTAGTCTTCACATTGCCTCCTGTTCATGGACGATCCTGAAGAGCCGTAACCATAGTTACCAAGTGGCTTTGAAGTGACTTGCTCCAAAGGAAATTCTGAGCTGAAGCTAGAAGATTGCATTTGGGAGAGAATGGAAAAGAAAATTAAAAAGAAAGGAGGAAGTCAAGAAGTTGCAGGAGGTGGGGAGGATGGGAAGTGAGCTTGGCTAAACTGGAAAAGAGGAGTGGATTAAGTGGGCCTGCCTTCATGTTGAGGGAAAAAAAAAAATGACCAAATCACCAAAAAAAATTCCATTCTTGTTTTAAGGCTTCTGTATTGTATAATTTCTATTAATAAGATTAATAATTTCTACTAATAAAAAATCATAGGATTTCTTATTCTAACATTTCTGCTAACATAGGCTTTTTATCCCCTCCCCCAACTTTTGCAAGGTAAGATAATAATTGTTGCTATATATTGACCTACCCGGCATTTGACAAGTGATCTATCCCTCATTCTTCATGTCTGTCCAGAGGAAAGGAAAGCAGATAAAAGGAAGTGGACCTTTTACCAGCTTTTAATGACTCTAGGAATATTCCAACTTAATCCTTTAAATCTAAGACATAAATAATTATAGAAACAGAGAAAGAACAAACACACTGATAGGAGCTCAAAGGAACAAATGCTGAGGTATAGAACTGCCTAAAATGCCTTTAGACCTTACATCCCTTAGCTATCACCATCTGCTAACATGCAAGGAAATTCAGAGGTCCCTGGGTTATAGCTGCAGGTGTAGAAGTGCCAGATGGAACTGTCTTAGCAGCTGTGGAAGCTAGGGAATAATTATTTCTCCCTGTATTTTGTGGCCTCAAGAGTTCTCAGTAGATGGGGTAAAAATAATCAAAACCAGATGGTTCTAGGGAGATGTTGCCCATGGCCCTTGTACCCTTTGCCTGTTTTCTGCCCTCTTGCCCAAAGATATGACTAGTAAGCCTCAGATCCACTTAGTGAATATAAACTTAAGGGATAAACCACTTTACTGCAACATCACTGGTACGCTAACAGGGGTGGGGTCCTCTGAGTCCAGGACACTCTATTTCAGAAACTGTCATGCATTGACTCTTTACCATCCATGGACTGGCCTTTATTTGTCATATCTTCAGATATCAGCAGTTTCCGAACTGCTCACAGTCTCTCTTAACCCCAAAGCTAGCTCTGGGCTGTTTCTTGGCCCCATGCAACCTATTTCTTTTCTTAAGTTATGTAACAGTTCCATAGAGTTCTTGTGGATTCTATTTCTAATACTCTTTCTTTAGATCGTGATGGGTGTCCTGTACCTTCAGGAACCCTGAGCAGTCTTGTACCCATCTGTGAAGACAGATGAAAGTTTCCCTGTCAATTAGGTGTAGCCAGCACGGTTCCACTAATATTTCCTTGTTGTTCTTTGTCTTGTTGGAGAAGGCAGCCATAAACACCTTCAGATATGAGAAGACTTCTTATTTGGAGCTTTTATCCTGACTGAACACCAAACACAATGATCCTAATAGAATTCATCTGATTCACAAGCAAGGTGATGCTATGTATACCCATTTATGCTGCAGACTTTAATCGTGTATATATTTTTTTCTAACCTGTATACTGCATGACATTGAAAAGCCACAAGACAGAGAGCACAGGCTGTGAAGATCTGGTCCCAGCAGCGGTTTGGGAGATGGATGGAATTGGCTCATAAGAGCCAACTTGAAATAGTCAGAAATTTTTCAAATCAGTAGTTAAAGCTTGAAATCACCACTGTGGGAATATTTACACCATGAAACTGGCAAACAATATAAATCAGACCTTTCCTCCTCCCTGATCCTGGAGACATGGGTTACCCATAAGAAACCCATAAGACAGGGAGAAGTATGGAAGGATACATAGTCTCCAGTTTCTAGAGGAAAAAGTTTGTACATAGGGCTGTCAAAACTGCAAAAAAAGAAAAAAGAAAAAGGAAAAAAATCAGTAATGAAAATTCTGAAACTAGTCACAGTTCAATTGGTTCTCATAGGGTATAAAGTTACCAATATTTAATGAAATTAAATACTTAAACATATATTTATATACAATTAAAGATAGATAGATATGTTGCAAACTTTAATTGTATATAAATATATGTTTAAGTGTTTAATATAGATATAGATATCTATAGATATCTATCTATCTATATATATATATCCACGTGTGGTGTGTGTGTGTGTTTGTGTAGAGAGAAACCTGCTACAATCCAGTGATCTGTGCTTTTTCAAATTTCATAGACAAAAATACATAGTAATCCCTGAACTCAGTTTGCTTGCAGTTGAGTCTGAATAGACAGCTATTGCTTAGCTAACAGTATGATCTGAAAGCTGAATTAATCTAGTGCAAATCTTCCCAGCAGAACTCGAGAAGACAGCTTCACTTTCTCTCCCATACTTATAGACCCCTTTGAGGTGTTAGTTTATCATATAAAAACAGGGTTTTGTTTTTCAAGGGGATGACTTCAAAGAAACATTAGTATGTATAACTCCCAGCTCAAAAATGTGTTCTCCAAAGTTTCTTCAGGCCTCAGTCCCAGTGGTTTAATGTTAAGTGTTGATATTTTAAACCCATAGCAAATTTGAACTTCAGCCTTTTCATTGCCTTGCCATCATGGTAAGGATATATTTCAATTATACTTCTGTGTTTTTAGTACATCAGTCTCTTGAGATTTTGTACTTATGCTTACAGAGTATGTCACTGAGCTCAGTGTCTGTTCTCAATAACAGACACCAAAAGATAAATGTATTCATCTAAACCATAACCTGATGCAAAAATGCTACAATTAACAATTCACTGGATGCTTTGGCAACTAGTTCCCAAAGTGCCAAAAAGTCTGTTCACTCTGTTGTCATCTAGGAGGTCATGGGCTCAAGGAGTCACTGCTGCTTGTCCCAAACCACTAAAAAGATGGCTAAGAACAAAAGTTAAAGTGTAAATGAAACACCTACAAAATGTTAATCTCTTGCCACCAGTTCAAACCATACCCAGAATATAAAATTCAAAATAAACCAAAAAGGTAAACAATGTAAAACAAAGAAAAATGTTAATCTCTTGCCACCAATTCAAACCACATATATTAAACCAGGATATAAAATTCAAAAGAAACCCAAAAGGTAAACCATCCCCCATCCCCCTCCCTTCTGTAACTCTGTTTAGTTCCCAGATTCCAAAGTCTCTCATAATTTGTCTCCCCCTCTGGTTTTTCTCATTCAGTTTTCCCTCCCTTCCTCTGTGGTCCTCTGCTCTATTCTTTGTGCTCCACATATGAGTGAAACCATACAGTGACTGTCTTTCTCTGCTTGACTTGTTTCACTTAGCATAGTCCCTTCCAGTTCCATCCTTGTCAGTGCAAATGGTGGCATTCATCCTTTCTGATGGCTGAGTAATATCCCATTCATCTGTTGAAGGGCATCTTGGCCCCTTCTAGTTTGGCTATTGTGGACATTGCTGCTATGAACATTGGGATGCAGATGCCTCTTCTTTTCACTACATTTGAATCTTTGTGGTAAATACCTAGTAGTGAAATTGCTAAGTCATAGAGTAGCTCTATTTTTAACTTCTTGAGGCACATTCATACCATTTTCCAGAGTAGCTGTAACAGTTTGTGTTTCTACCAACAGTGTAAGAGGGTTCCACTTTCTCCACATCCTTGTGAACACTTGTTGTTTCCTGTCTCATTAATTTTAGCCATTCTGACTGGTGTGAGGTGGTATCTCATTGTGATTTTGATTTGTATTTCCCTGATGCCAAGTGATGTTGAGCTTTTTTTCATGTGTGTGTTGGCCATTTGTATGTTGTCTTTGGAGATATGTCTGTTCATGTCTTCTGCCCATTTCTTGACTGGATTATTTGTTTTTTTGGGGGGTATTTAGTTTTATAAGTTTTGTAGATCTTGGATACTAGTCCTTTTTCTGATATATCATTTACAAATATCTTCTCCCATTCTGTAGGTTGCCTTTTAGTTTTGTTGACTGTTTCCTTTGCTGTGCAGAAGCTTTTGAACTTGATGAAGCCCAAAAATTCATTTTTGCTTTTGTTTCCTTTGCCTTTGGAGACATGTTTAGCCAGAAGTTGTTGTGGCTGAGGTTGAAGAGGTTGCTACCTATGTTCTTCTCTGGGATTTTGATGGATTCCTGTCTCACATTTGGGTCTTTCATCCATTTAGAGTTTATCTTTGTACACAACTTCTTTTAATCCTGAAAAATGCTTTGTCCTCCTTGAGTGTTTGGGTAAAGCCTAGGGCCCTGGGGTCAGGGGAAGCCCCATGGGTTTCTGCAGGTAACCATTCACACACTTGTTTGGAAGATCCTGGAGGAATATAGAATCTGATTTGAGTAAGGAAGGATATAAAGACAGGTAGGGGCCAATGGATAGGAATGGGATAGAATTATCACGGAACTTGAGGCTCCATCACCAACCTAATTAGTGAGAAGGGAAAGAGACTATGGTCAAAAGGGGGTGGGTGGGTGTGATTTTATTATTTTAAAATAGTGTAATTTCATGCAATGCCAAGGTCTATGGTCTAACCATGGGAGAGAGTGGCTAGGTGAGAAGGTCAAGAAAGGCAGAGGCTAAGTGTTTGTTGAATTAGACAACGTTACTGTATTTTAGTGTTTAGTTTAAGCTGAAGTTTTCTATTAACCATACACTTAAAATTTTTCTAAGAAAACCTGGTAACCTTGACAAACATATTACTGTAAGTAGGGCAGAGCTTAGAATCCTGTTTAGAATTTTTTAAAAAGAATATTTCTTGGATGGTATCATATTAAAACAACATCACCAGGGGAGGTGAGTTTGGTGCTAGTGAAGAATGAGTGGGTGAGTAGGTAGGTGAGCACTAGTGTTCTTAGCTCTGTTAAAGTGGCTCACAGCTGGAAAATTTGAGAATTGCTAAATTATTTTACCAGACTCATCTAAAAAATGAATTAGTTGAGAACACTTAGTGATGCAGACCTGACTGATTACTGAATCAACCATCTACAGAGCTTTCTCAAAACACACATATCCATTTCCTACCCTGGAACTAATGTTTCAGAATTTTTGAGTGGTGAGGCCCATGTGTGTTTGTAATCAATGGATTATGTGTAGGCAATATTGAGAAACCACTGGAATAATGCTAAGTGCAAAATGACTGCTTTTGTCCACAAAAACGTGCATGGCTTCTTTTTCTGGTCATGGTGATGTGACTTTACCCTGGGACACCATCCTTAACCCACTCTCGGTCTATGTGCTTTTGGCAAACTGATGCTGCTGTGACTCCAAAGCAGGTTATCCAAGACTGCTTGAGGTGGGAATCATACCTCTCGATTTGTAGACATTGTTTTACAAATGGAACAAGACCTAAGCCAAGGTGACTTTTCTTTCCAATCAGAGCTAATTCCAGGACTTCTGTCTCACTTATTGGCTCATTCTCTAGGCTGTAGGTTTAGACCTGGAACGATGTAAGCAGGGAATTGCTGATAGGCATTTTGCCAACACAAAGAATGTCTCTCTGGAAAGGGAGCAACACAGAGGAAAGAGGCAACATAAAGACAGAGACCAGTCCTGCTGACAATATTTGTTAGATTAGCCATTGCTGATTTTAATTTTAAATCCAATAATTAACATATTGTATTTATTTGATTCAGGTGTATAATAGAGCAATTCAACAATTCTCTACATTACTCAGTGTTCATCATGATAAGTGTACTCTTAATCCCCCTCACCTATTTCACCCATCCCCCCACTTGTCTCCCTTCTGGCAACCACCAATTGGTTCTCTGTATTTAAGAGTCTGATTTTGGGGCACCTGGGTTGCTAAGTATCATCAAGCTAAGTATTGTTAAGTATCTGCTTTAAGCTCAGGTCATAATCTTAGGCTCCTGGGATCTAGCTCCCTGTTGAGCTCTCTGCTTAGCAGGGAGTCTGTCTCTCCCTCTCCCTCTGTGCTCTCTCTCTCTCTCTCTCTCTCTCTCACATAAATAAATAAATAAATAAAACCCCTTAAAAAGTATGTTTTTTTTTTCTGTTTGTCTCCTTTTTTCTTTATTTCATTTTTTCAATTACACATATGAATGAATCATATGTATTTGTCTTTTTAGCATTATGCCCTCTAGATCCATCCATGTTTTTGCAAATGGCAAGCTTTCATTCAATTTTATGATGGAGTAATATAATATTCCATTGTATATATTTACCACATCTTCTTTATCCATTCATCTATCAACAGATACTTGATCTGCTTCCATATAAGCCATTCCCGATTTTTGATTACATGAGCCTATGGTCCTTATTTTCTTAGGTGATTTGATTTGGGCTTTCTTTCAAAACTGAAGAGCTTAATACCTAGAGGTTGGTTGGAGTCTTGTCTACAATGATGCTGAGGTTCTCTCATTTTTTAGATGCTCTCCTCACTTCAGGTCATGTGATTTTATCCTTTCAGGTGGCTTTTTTGCCACTCCATCTCAGGAAATTTACATTCTCAGAATCTGGCTCCTGTGGCAGGAAGACAAGAAAACAGAATCAGATCAAGATGGGAAGAACATTGATTCTCTATAAGCTTATGGTCTCTGGTGACCCCCTAGACATACTTAGACTGCTCGGCTCCTCTGGAGTCCTCATTAGCATACCCAGTTAAGGAACAAATGGCCTCAGTCAAAAAGAACAATTTAGGTTTGAAAATGCTAGAAGGAATTGAATAGAACATTATGTTCTGAACCCAGGTTTAAAACATGACAAAAACTAGACATATTAATCTAAACATTTTTTTCTGTGTTGGCATGTTTCTTAAATTGTTCCTCTTTGTGCCTTTTCCTGCTGGATGCCCAGTTTCATCGGGTTATTAATGATTTCTGAAATAAAGTGCTAAGCACTCCATGTCATAAGATGAGGAATCACCTTATTTCCTAAAGTAATTTTGGAGAAATAAAGTTTTCATTGCAAGGAATATTGAGAACTATTATGATATTACCTACCTCATTGAGTTCCCTGCTTCTGATTTTATCTTGAATGTTTAGCTCCTGAAACACCAGAAGGACCTGATTAGGAGACACATTTAGTTTTAAGTTGGTCTCATACTATAGATCCCAAGAGTCACCTATGAGAAAAGCAGAATTGTACATCCTAGTTCACCTATTGTCTTGCTATTCATCAGGTAAATAGCTTTTCATTTCCTTGGGATGTCAGATTCTATCATTTTAGTGTCTGTAGAAGAAATCACTGTAACATTTTCTATACCTGGATAGAACAGTGACCAATATTTTGTAGTACAAAGTCTAACTATCTCATAAATTGAAATGCTAGTCAGTAGATAAAATTTGAAAATGCAGTCCAAAAGAGGGCTTGATGTAATTAATGTCCTTTTTTTTTCTTTTGAAAATGGTGTAATCTTATGATTCCTGGTGAAGGTCATATTTAACTGCCTTTCTCAAATGTCACAATCATTTCAGAATACTGCATAAATACAATTTTGGTATCAGTTTTCTTCCATGAAACAATTTTCCCTAATAACCTGAAACTCCCTCTGAGCCACGATGTCTAACTTTCTTTAATATTAATATAAAACTCAATTTTAGGGGAAAGAAATAGCAAAGAACAATTGGCACCCAATGCAGAGAATTTATTCTCAGTTGTGTGCTTTTTTCTTCTGCTTTGTTATCATTTGTAGCTTAAAAAAATAAAAACAAAAAACAACCAACCAACCAAACAAACAAACACCAAGAACTTGCTAATACAGAAACACAGAACCCTTTAATCCCTTACTTCCTTAGTATTAAATGTGCCCCAGTTAGGATGGTGGAGTCCACTAATAAAATGGAGACCACCTTCATTTGTCACTGTCAGTGAAGTCACACAGAATTCTAGGAAATTCTAAGAGTACATCTCAGCATGATTAAAACCATCCTGATTTATCCTTTGTGAGCAATAAGACATTCTCAGCTGAAAGCCCAAGGTTATTTCTTGCATTTAAAAATGTAGTTCAGAGCAAAAAATAAGCTGTAATGTAATATCTGAAATGTAAAACCCAGCCAATTAAGTAATATTTGAAAATCCAGTCTTTTAACATTTAGTAAATATAGAAATGATTTTGAACACACACACACACACACACACACACACACACACATACACACACACACACACCCCCTACACCCACCTTAAGTAGGTAGGAATATACCTACACACCTACATGCATATCTCATGTTGTTTAAACAAATAAGTTAGAAGATAATTTCTTATTTCTTATATACTGGTGCCCCACCTGGAGCTCTATTAGTGTTCTCTTTGTGTCTTAGGCATGCCTGACCTCCTCTAGAATTCTGTAAGGTTGGGCTTACCAGGTGTCCACTCACACAAATGATGCTAGGGTCCTCTAGGAAATCATACATCTTAAGGAAACTTCCAGAGACTCAAAAGATGATAAAAAGAACAGTACTCTGACTTGGAGAGGAAAGGGTGATTTGAGTACAACAGCAACTTGTGAAAATTGTCTGCCTATCTAGAAAGGCCTTTTTTGCCAAGGATTTGGACCTCTATCTTAGAGTGAAGGTGACTTTAAGGATTTTTTAAAGAAGCTAGATATTGGAGTGCTTGGGTGGCTCAGTTGGTTAAGCATCTAGCTTTGGCCCAGGTCACGATTCCAGGATCCTGGGATTGAGCCCTATATTCGGCTCCCTGCTCAGCACGCAGTCTGCTTCTCCTTCTCCCTCTGCCCCTCCCCACTGCTCGTACTCTCTCTCCCTTTCTCAAATAAGTAAATAAAATCTTAAAAAACTTTTTTTAAAGCTAGGTATTTACCCAAAAAAATACAAAAATACTAATCCAAGGGGATATGCGCACCCCAGTGTTTATGGCAGCATTATCTAAAATGTCAAATTATTACAGCCCAAGTGTTCATCAATGATAAATCGATAAAGAAAAGGTGGTGTGTATAGATGATGGAACATTACCCAGCCATGAAAAATAACGGAATCTTGCCCTTTGCAATGACATGGTTGAAGCTAGAGAGCATCATGCTAAGTGAAATAAGTCAGTCAGAGAAAGACAAATACCATATGATTTCATTCATATGTGGAATTTAAGAAACAAAACAAATGTGGGTATTTGGGTGGCTCAGTTGGTTAAGCATCCAACTCTTCATTTCGGCTTAAGTCATGATCTCAGCTTTGTGAGATCAAGCCCTATGTTGAACTATGTGCTCAGCAGGGAGTCTGCCTGAGATTCTCTCCCCTTCCCTCTACTTTACCCGTCTCCCCACTCACACTCTTACTCTCTCTTTCTCTTTCTCTAAAATAAATAAATACATAAATAAATAAATATTGAAAAAGAAAACAAATGAGCAAAGAGGGGAAAAAAAAAAGAGAGAGAGAGAGAGAAAGAGAGAAAGAGAGGGGCAAACCAAGAAACAGACTCTTAACTATGAAGAAGAAAACTGATGGTTACCAGTAGGGAGGTGGATGAGGAGAAGTGGGTAAAATAGTGATGGGGATTAAGGAGGGCACTTGTCATGATGAACACAGGATGATATATGGAAGTGTTGAATCACTTCACTATATTTTACACCTGTAACTAATATTACATTGTATGTTAACTAATTGGAATTTAAATTAAAACTTTTTAAAAAATGAAAAAAAATTCAAACTCCATTTTAAGAAACACTTTAAAAAATGTCAGTCTATGAAAAGACTATGAAAATGTTCAGTTGTGAATTACCACTGTAAAAGAAGAACTTTATTTTTTACTATGATAGCAGATTTTTAAATAATTTTTTGAATAAAAATTATTAATGATTTCCTGAAAATAGAAAGGTATTTTGTAATGAACTCAGTGAGTTATAAAGAGGTCATCTTTTCAAGGTAGTGTTGCTTTGTAGTTTATGTTTAATTTTGGCCCAGATGGGAGAAATGGACTTTCCTCCTTAGGAATTACTACTGTTGAATATTCAAATATAGCATCGACACAGTAGCTTGAACTATTGATTGAAATAATGGCCATCTGGAGCATAGAGGCAGGACAAGGGCTCACCGTTCAGGGGATGTCAAGAATGTCTCAGTGGCATGGGAGGTTTCGGTGATTTAAAGCAGTGCACTGTCAGGATTCATTCTCGAATTTTCAGTGTACAAAGGTGGCATTGTGTCACTTAGTGGAAAGCTCTCACACAAACACCTGCAGTCCGGGTGGGAGGCAAGAAGAGAAAAATAGGAAGTTCAGTTTATGTATGTAAAGAACCAGATAATCATAAGAACAGAGTCTTCTTGGAGTCTTCAGACTCGACTTGGAGTCTTCATAAACAGGCAGTGTTATACTGGCACAACTGTGGGAAGGGGAATTACTGTACTATGACTCCACTGAGGCACCAGCTTTCCCTCCAAGGTCAAAGCAGTCTCTGGGAAACCTTTCTGCCTTTTCATTAAAAAAAAAAATCCTCACTTTAATAAAAATTTCATCTCAGTGTCCTTTGGACAATGAGAATATGATTATCTCTATCAAAATATTTGAATTAGGGAGAATTTTCCCAGAGCATCTTACTCTTGAAGAGTGAGAACCACTTTTTTTTTTTTAATTTAAGTAGCACAGTGAGCACAGAGCCCAGAGTGGGGCTCTAACTCTTGACCCTGAGATCAAGATCTGAGCTGAAATTGAGTTGGACACTTAAACGACTGAGCCACCCAAGCACCCATTATGTTTTTGATGGCTGCTACAACCATCCATGGGAAAAGGATTGGAAATTAGAGGAGCTTTTTCTTGAAGGTTAGAAAGTTGAGTCAAGGGGCGCCTGGGTGGCTCAGTGGGTTAAGCCACTGCCTTCGGCTCAGGTCATGATCTCAGGGTCCTGGGATCGAGTCCCGCATCGGGCTCTCTGCTCAGAAGGGAGCCTGCTTCCCTCTCTCTCTCTGCCTGCCTCTCCATCTACTTGTGATTTCTCTCTGTCAAATAAATACATAAAATCTTTAAAAAAAAAAAAAAAGAAAGTTGAGTCAAAAGTAATTTTGCTAGAAACAAAGATGGACACTCACATGCTCCTTCTCTTCATGTATCTAGGAGTACTTGGTAGTACTTTCTGGGCACCAGAGTTTTAGTGGAGCATTATTCCATAATTTATATGAGGATAGCAACTGCTAATGGAAGAAATTTTCGAGTATAATTCAATAAAAACTGTGTGTGAAAATAATTGCCTACTCTTTATAATGGTAACAATATAAAATACTAGACATTTCTTTAAGTATCTCTTCTCACAGAGGCCCCAATTTCTATTTGATATAATTTAGTGACTTTATTACTATAAATTGAAGAGGTTTTAGTGGTTCTTGTTAAACTAGAGACTATAAAATTCATCCTATTGGAGTTGTTTAAATGATTAGTATGATACTTCCTTCTTTAAAAGGATTTTTTGTAATGCTATTTAGTACTTCCATTTCATGAGAAAAATAAATCAAGATTTCAAGTAGCTTAAAAGAATGAGAAAATAGTGCAATACCATGGGCTGCAGACATTTCTTCAAGATTGATTGCAGTTCTTTTGGATATATACCTTTGATTTGCAATAACATGGTTGAATGGAGAGAACTTTATGTTAAGTAAACTAGACAAAGACAAAGACAAATACTGTATGCTCACTTACATATGAAATCTTTTTTAAAAATTCAATTTCATAAAAAGAGTAGAAAGGTGGCTGTCAGTGATTACAGAGGATTGGGAAACAGGTAGGTCAAAGAGTGCAAACTTATAGTTCTAAGAAGGATAAGCCCTAAGTATCTAATGTTTAGCATAGTTAGTCTACTTAAAATGCAGTATTGTATACTTAGAAGTTGCTGAGAGTAGATCTTAAGTGTTACCATGTTTTTTTCTAAGAGATTTTATTTTTCCATAGGAATACAAGTATATGATCTCACTTACATATGTAATCTAAAAAAATTGAACTCATGGAAACAGAGTAGAAAAGTGGTTGTCAAGGGTGAAGGGCACAGTAGATGAGGAGCTAGCGCTCAAAGGGGACAAAGTTTCAGTTCTGTGAGATGAGTAGGTTCTGGAGAGCTTATGTACAGAGTGGTGACTATAGTTAATAATACTGTATTATATACTTGACATTTCCTAAAAGAGTAGATTTTATGTGTTCTCACCACATGCATACATGAATGGTAACTATGTGAAGTGATTGATGTCTCTTGATTATGGTAATCAAAACTATCTTTCTAAAGAATTTTCACAATTTATATGTATATCAAAACATTGCATTATATACCTTAAATATATACAATTTTACTTGTCAATTGTATCTCAATAAAGATAGGAACAAAGTTTGAATTACATTTAAAAATTACATTGTTCACATATAACTTGAATAACAGAAATATTAATAAAGAAAAAATAATAAACTTACCATAGATTAACTAAAATTTTTGCTATTTTAATCAAACTTCATCTGTCATTTCTGACTGCTATAAACATTTTACTAGGAAGCAAGTCCATTCAGCCAAAAATGAGTCAGATATAAAAAGAGGGGATTTGTTGATGGACATCTAGGTTCTTTCCATAGTTTGGCTATTGGGGGGAGGGGGTTTGGGAGAAGGAGGTGGGATTATGGACATTGGGGAGGGTATGTGCTTTGGTGAGTGCTGTGAAGTGTGTAAACCTGGTGATTCACAGACCTGTACCCCTGGGGATAAAAATATATGTTTATAAAAAATAAAAAATTAATTGTAAAAAAAAAAAAGAGGGGATTTAAGTGACTTGTTTTCTAAAGAAAATAATGGAACATGGCTTGAAATAACAAAAGTCTGGGATTCGAATTATGGGACATACCAGTCTCTCTTTCCTCTGTACAGTTCATTCCAGGGCTTGCTCTATTCCATTTAGCATGTTAAGTTCATTTACTTCTCATAAGAAAAATAAAACATGGTACTGGAAGTGGGCAAACATGTCTCACAAAAATGACTTAGAGAAGCCAAGAATATTTAACGTAGAGAAGCAAATGGATTTAATAAAAACAAACTAATTGCTTATTCCTTCTAATCTCCCCTACATCTTATTATGATTCTTTGTCCTTCTCTCTTTTCCTTTTATCCTAACCCTCTTGGTCATTGCATCGGGTCCATGTCTATATATATATATATATATAGTATCACACACAAATAGATAGATAGATAGATATCTAGCCCTAACCTCTCCCAGAAATTCTAGAGTCTCATTTTCAACTATTTACTTGCCATCTCCACGTGAATGCATTGGAGATATTTCAAACATAATGTGGTAAAAATAAAACACCTACCTGACTGTCCTCATTTCCCTTCCTTCTGAAATCTGCTTCTTAAGCATTCTTCCTTATCTAAATGAGTGGTAATTCCATCCTTCATTTGCCTAGGTCAAAACTATTGGAGTCATGTTTCTCTCTAGTCATTGCAAAGAGGCCATGATACCTGAAGGATGCGTGGGAGGAAGAGGGAAGACATACGTAGACTCAGTGCAAGCCAGTCTCATCTCAATAAATCCATAGGAAGCCTTGGAGAAAGTATGTTCCAAGGAGACATTTGACAGTGACGATTCAGTGCTGGGTGTGCTTTTTAAGAAGAGTCTTGTAGCTCTGGACATCTGCTGCTCTCATCAGGTGTGTGGATGAGGGAGACAGGGGCATGGTGAAAGTTACATTCTAAATGAGTAGCTTCCTCCAGGAGGGGTGTTTTCACAGTGTTTGGGAGAGTCTGACTCTCTGAACACACTCAAATGTTGGCAAGCGTGAGGTGCACAGTGATGCCTGTTTTGGGTGACACTGAGAACAAAGCTTTTAATGATGGTTTCACCCACAGTGTGCAATGCAAAACCCAACACCTGTGACTGTTCAGTCTTCTGTTATTGTGGAAATAATTACACTATTCATAGAACACAATAATCTGCAATATTTCTCAGAGGAAAAAGGACACATTCTGGCTCTCTTGGTTTGATTTTCAGAGAAAAATTCAACAGCTTTACTGTTCTACAGGAAAAATAAAACTAAAAGCAAAACATACTGACAACTCAGATAAACAGAAAATTGCTATAGATCTCACTGAATATATTTATTTTTAATTTTCTCTCTCATTTGTCTTTTGTATAGATACAGTGTATTTTAAAAGCTAGTGTTCAACCTACTATACTCATTTTTCCATGCAGTCAATGATCATTCATTTCCCATGTCCTGACAGTGCTTCTGTATGGATATGCTATAATCAGTGGAACAAAATTGGAGTTTTCATTTGCCCTGAGATTTAGTAGTTAGGCCTCACTGGAATATTGGGTGTGCCAGAGTTTTCTTGCATCTAATCTAAATGTGACTGTGGGGAAATATCAAGCAAAGGAATTCAGGAGCCAATTTTTTTTTATTGTTACTTATTATATTAAAAGGGCTAACCATTTTATGTATATTGTCTCACTCATCCTTAAAAACAACCCTAAGTAGAAACTGTTATGATTTTATAGATGAGGACTATAGGTTTCATAGAAGTTTAAATGGTTTGCTTGAGGACACACAACTAATAATTGGCAGAGCCAGAATTTGAACTCAAGTCTCTTTACTTCAAAGCTTATGTACTTGGTTACTACACTGTGGAGCTTTCCCACCACAAAAAAAGAGAAAAAACAAAACAAAACTAAGGAGTGACATAAAGAAATATCAAGACTGATGAACTGCCTTCCTTTCTAGGGGGGCTTGGAGAACAGTCAGAGTTAAGGATAGATAGAAGACGGCTAATGTGACAAAGAGTTAAGACAACTTTGACTTCTACTTGAATGTTTGGATGGCTTGAAACTAGACCTCAGTGAAAGTGGTAAAGAGAATATGGGAAGAAATATAGTTATTTAAAGGAAGATGATTCCTATTATATTTCCCAGGACAAAGAAAGCTTGCCGTGGTCTTCATGCACAGTGTTGTTAGTCATCACCATTCTGGCAGAATTATCAGTGGGGTTGGTAGAAAATCAAAGGCGATGATGCTTCAGCAACTTAACTCATAACATGGGCTAAAAACCAAAGTCTATGGATCTATAATTGCGAAGAAGTGGTTAGGGATTCTGACCTCCTAATGGCATCAGTATCCTGAGTAAAATATATTTTTGTCCTGGTGTAATTGAGGATCTGATTGCAGTTATTGGCTTTTAGTTATTTCAAATTTGGTTTGACTGAAGTAGAAGAAAATTCCTAAATTTTCATCATTCATTAACAATGGAAAAGTACTTTGGGAGCACATTTCTCTCTGACTTCCAAGGTCAAAATTCTTGCCTTTTTATTGCCTTTTATTCCCAAAGAATAACAAAGTTAACAGGATGTCTCTGGCTTATTAATTATAATTTTCTAATAACTCATTAAAAAAGAAATATAAGTAATTGGCAAAGCCTAAAAATAGCTAATTTGTGTCTGTCTGCGTATTTAAGTAAAAAATTGCATTGTCCTTGTGGGTTGTGAATAGAGAAGTAGTTAAGTGCATTTTCAGTATTAAAGCTTAGGGAATTACGTAAGAGCCTGATGCCAGGATGTAAAATGTTTAGGTCAAAAGGCCTATATTTAAGTGTCATAATGATTAAGAATCATTCATTCAGAACCAGGAGATAAGTAGGGGTTAATATTAGCTTCACTGTTATTTTGGTGAAAGTGAAAATTATTTCCTAAATTAAGGAGCTTATTTGCATAGATATATTAAAACCACACACATAAGAAACAAATGCTTTAAGGCTTTAAAAAATTATGTTAATTTCCTAGAGCTAGTAATAAATTGCCACAAACCTGGTAACTTAAAGCAACAGAAATGTATTCTCTCTCAGTTCTGGAGGCTAGAAGTCTGACATCGGGATGTCAGCAAGGCCATGCTCTCTCTGAGGGCTCTAATGAAGAATTCTTCCTGCCTCTCTCTTAGCTTAAGGTGGTTACCAGCGATCTTTGGTGTTCCTTGGCTTGCAGATGCCTCATTCCAGTCTCTGCCTTGGTTACCACATGGCCATTTCTGTGTGTGTCTCTGTCTCTCTGTCCCAATTTCCCTCTAGTTATAAGGACCTATCATTAGATTATAGCCCACCCTAATCCAGTATGACCTTAATCTTAACATGATGACATCCGCAAAGACCCTATTTCCAAATAGTATCACATTCACAGGTCCTAGAGTTTGAGACTTAGATATAATTTTGTGGTCAGGATCTCAGAGCATGAATCTCTTCCTTTTTTTGTGTATTTCCCTTCTCATCAGCTTTCTCTCAGATATCCTGAGGACCAGAAACCCGTCTTCCCCCAGTTTTTACAAAGCAGAAACAAGGAATCAGAGAAGTCATGGGCCAAAGCAATACATTAAGATTCAGAGCCCAGAATCTAGTCAGGAAAACAGACATCACACCGGTTATTTTAATAGAGAGGATTTAGTATAAGGAATTGGAGGATGGGGAAAGGCAAAAGCCATCAGTGAGGTGGTACAGATGTAGTAGTTTCAGGAAGATCAAAGGGAAATGGTTGGAGCTGGTGCCTGGAAAGGGGACTTCACAGAGCTGAGACCCAGACTGCTGAGAAGAGGCTGTTGGGCCGTCTGCTGGCACAACGAAGCTAGTTACATGAATGGGGAAAAAAAGGAAAGCAAAACCCCCTGTCAAGCCCAGTGACAAACTATTGCTGAGATGACACTTTCAAGAACAGTGAGCACTCAAGAAGGAGCAGGTACCTTCTCCCTCTCCCCTTGGTCAGCCTCTGCCCTTAGTATATCCGATTCTGCTAGAGCCAAACTTGGAGCCACTAAGCAAAGGTGAGACGTGGTTTAGTGTCCTGGTTGCAGCATCACAACAAAGCAGAGTGTGGAAAGTGGGTTTGGAGCTGAGAGACACAGGTGCCTGTTTGCAGAACTAGTTTTTCAGATATAAATGATTAGTTGAACTCTGGAAGCTGGTAGAGACGGGGTAAAAAGGAAGAATTAATGAAACTGGAGAGGAACTGTGGAAGGAAGATCTCTTTGGGGACCAGGAAGAGGAGGAGAATGAATGAGGTTGGAGGATCACTGACTAACATTGGATGTTTTTAGCACCTAACTGAGGGCTTTGAACTGAAACACTTTGGATGGAGATAGGGCATGTGGAGAAAACCTCACATTCTAATCAAGGATTAGCCAAACAGATCCAGTGGGAACTTCCTCACAAGCTGGGGTAGCTGCTGACACTGTATCACTGTTTAAATTCCACAAATAGGGAGTAACTATTATTGATTACATGCTCCTATTGTATGCACTGAAGGGAATAGAAAATAAATACAAATACATGTATAATTAATTGATATAACAATCAGTGGATTAGGACTTTAGAGAGCAAGTAGTTTACACTCTCTATTGTAGTGTTTCTCAGTGTATTTATTTGTTTCATTATAGCCCCTTTCAGATGCTTTTTCCTAATTGTTTCCTCTTCTATAAAATTTTAATACTATAGATAGATTGTACATTTGCTTATATACTGTGGCTTTTTGAGAGACACAAACCATTGTAATGTCTAAGATTTCCCCTTCCCATACCCTCCAAGAACTAATTTCTCCCTCCTGGAGGAAGACTGCCCCACTGAGAGTTTGTGCCATGGTGGAAGTTGTTGGTACCCCACCCAGAACTCCTTCACTGGTAGTAAATATCCCAGTTGCTGTGAACATTGCCTTAGGAGAATTCTCAAGAATATTGCCCTAGACCAGAGAGAACCACCCCAGTGGTGATTCTTTCCCCCACAAAATGCCCATCAAAAAAATCCCACCAAAAAAACCCCTGTACCTACTTAGAATAAGGTACAGAAGACCGACCTTCTGTTCCCTGAAAACACTGCTGCAGGCCTCCAGTCTTGTGCCAAACCAGAAGCTGGCCTATCAGGCCAAAGCTCAGGGACAAGCAAGTAAGCGTCTTTCATGGAAAGGCTGGGGTGTTTTTCAGTCTGCTGTCTGTGTATTGCACTGGTGGTGGCCGTCTGCCAAGAACCCTCAGGAAGTTATAGTCCCATGAGGCCCAGGATCACAAGCTCCCCTGGCTTGAGAGCCAAGCAATCATGTAGGGACCACTGGGGGAATGTAGCAAAATCCAGGGCACCAGGTGGGTCTAAAAGCTCCCTTCAGGAAATACTGGTGTTCTGGAGTGCGGCAGAGGGAGGGCGTGAAGATGGAGCCCACCACTAAAATAAGACAGAGAGAGTATACAGATGTTTCCTAGAGGAATAAAGGGGTAGGGGAGGTCCAGTGGTAAGAAAAATAAAATAAAATAAAATAAATATGGTGCCTGCTAACTAGAGTGAGGCCAGGGGAGAGCATGAAGATAATGCTCTTTGGCCAGCAGGCCCTCCTAGATGTGCACTAAATTAGATGCCTGCTCCTCAGGCCATCACTTTAAGGTTAACAAATGAGTTGTGTTCACATAAAATCTGGGTGCCTCTGGATCTGCTATTTCTGTGCCAGGCCCTGGGGCGAGTGAGTCTGAGTGGGTAAATCTTATTAGAGCTGTTTGTCAGATAACTAGAGTCTTGTAGTTCTTGTGGGTATGGACCCCATTGGTTTTCAAAGCTGGATGTTTTGAGGACTTGCCTCTCAGATGCAGGTCTTAAAAGTTGGGGGTGCTCAATGTAGGGTTCAAACCCTTTGCTCCTCAGGGAGAGAAGCTTCAGGTTTTGAGCTCCTTCCTGACTGTGGGTGGCCACCTGGGCATGGGGCCTGAGGTAAAACTGTGTCCTAGCCTCTTCTGCCCACTTTGATGTGAACCTTCTGTCCTTTGCTTGATTAGGTAGGATCACACAGTTTTTAGGTTTTTTTTTTTTTTTTTTTTTTTGAGGAAGTTGTTCCATATTTTGCTGCAGACTCCGGGTGTCTGTGGGGAAGGGTGAGTTTAAGATCCTCCTATGTCACGATCTTGAATGGATCCATCTTAAAGGAAGAGTACAAGTTAGGTGAGTAAGGATGAGTGAATGAAGTATGTCTGCTTGATATCAAAATGAGCAAAGATGTGGAGGTTTTTGGAGATGCTGAAAAGTCTGGGTATTCAAGTTAAAGAGTAAATCACAATGGGTGAATAGAGTAGCTCTTTCAGAAAATGGCAGTTCTATGGCAGAGAGATTAGGGAATTAGGAAGTGTTATGAAAAAACAAAGCAATTCAATTTGTTAACAACAGGGAATGATTTACTGAGAGGCTGCATGCTTACTTAAGCACTTGGAGTGAGGAAGGGGAGACAACAGAGGCAGACACTTTCAGATCCTGATTCGATGGGAAGCTCAGATGGGAACACACATGGATAGTCAAAGAAAGACAGAGGGTAGTGTGATGAAATGTAAGGTTGTATGGTTCATCTGTGCTGGCCATAGAGTTGCAGAGAATAGTGTGACTGACATGGTTGACTGAGTATGTGGATCCTGAGTGATAAAGCAGGGAAAAATAGAAATAAAACATAGAATTTGGAATTTAAAACCATTCATAATTATATATTACATTACCTCCTTATAGGCTGCTGGGCTATAGTGGAATGAGGAATGGGTGAAAGCAGATAGCTATTTTGACAACCTTTTCAATAGTTCTCTGTCTTAAGAGATCTGACATTTCCAGAGAAAACAAGCCCAGAGTTTGTCAGATGTTGTGCTTTTGGACAAATGAGCTTCTTGTTGAGTTTCAGTTTCCTTTTTGGCAGAAAAATCAAACTGTAGCTTATAGATTGAGAGAGCCAGTGAGAAAACTTCACTGCAGATCCCTATGGTTAATGCCCTGAACATTTGAGGAAATGCATCCATTAAAAAAGTAGTAAAGGACAGAAGAGCCTGGTGGGAATGAGAATCACTGAAGGATGATGGATCAGAGAAGGAACTCTAGGCATCTAGAAGGGATGGGGTGAAGGGAGTATAACATTAAAGAAAGAAAATGATGGTAGAGATTCACCTTGATGCGGATTCTGTAGTTCTTGCTGATTCTATCGTTTTACTATTTCTTAGATTTGTCCTCATCTCCCCATACTCATTGCCACGGCCCTTCTTTGGATCAGTTATTGTTCTGTGGACTATTGCAACACTCTCCCAGCTTGGTTTTCTGCTTCATTCCTTGCCACTCCCAATCCTACCCCAACTCATCTTCCACTCTGCTGCCAGTGAGGTTTCATCCATTCATTCCATAAATATTTGTGCAACACCTCCAGTGAGCTAGACCCTGCGTGCTAGTCAGACATTAATCAGCTAAGCATATAGGACCCCTGCCTTCAGGGAGCCAGAATCTTTAATGGACAGCTGCAAACAATGAGTAGGGTTTTGAAGAAACATCGTGGGAAGGGTGAGAGCACCACCAGAGCCATAGTGTAGTTGGGAGGAAGGGCAGGGTCTAAAAGATCCCTGAGAGAGTGGTGGCTGTAGGTCATATTAGAGCTTTTGGATATTAGCTAAAAGCAGTGGAAGGGCTGGCCAGCTGTTGATAAGAGATCTGAGTTTTGTGAAGACCATTCTGGCAGCAGAACTGAGAAAAGTTTAGAGGATGTTACCTAATTGCACCTCTTCCTTCTCTTCTCTCAAACAATCTCCAAATTTTCATGTTCAAATCCTGGTTCCTTAGCTCAGTGTTCAAAGGTTTTTGGACAGGGGCACCTGGATGGCTCAGTTGTTAAGCGCCTGCCTTCAGCTCAGGTCATGATCCCAGGATCCCGGGATTGAGCCCTGCCTGGGGCTTCTTGTTCAGTGGGGATCTTGCTTCTCCCTTTCCCTCTGCCTGCTTCTCCCTCTACTGTGCTCTTTCTGTCGAATAAATAAATAAAGTCTTCAAAAAATAAATAAAATAAAATAAAACCTCAAAAAAAAAAAAAAAGTCTTTTTTAGACTTGCTCTGCCTCCCTGACTGGTTTCATCAATTGTTGGATCTTTTTTCATGGTTTACACCTCTGGATTCCAGTCAGAAGTACCTGGGGACATGTTAAAAATTCAGATTCACAGACTCCATCCTCAGGTATTTTGTTTTATTAGTTCTAAGGTTTGACTTGAAAATTAACATTTCAAAACAGTATCACAAGCTGATAGTCTAGATCAGTGCTATCTAAATAGAACTTCCTATGAAAATGGAATTTTCCCCTATTTGTACTGTTCGATATGGTAGCCATTAATCACATGGAACTATTGAGTTCTTAAAATATGGCTAGTGCAACTGAGAAAATAAATTTAATTATAATTAATTTAAATGAGTTAATTTAAATAGCCACCTATAGCAAGTGGGTCCCAAACTAGATAGTTCAGGTCTAGACTATAGTCTGAGATACTTCTTGTATGATGGCCATACTCAGTATGTAGTTTCCTGCCTAAGAGTCTGGGCACAAGTTTCCCATTCCGGAGGCTGCTCTTTCCTACATGGTCAGCTTCCACATAGTTTATATATCTCTCCTCCAAGAGCATCCCCTTGACCTTTTCAGGTCTGGATTAGATACCCCTCCTCCAGTATCCCAAACTTATACCACTTTGTATCCCCAACACCTTGAGGGCTGCCTGAATACAGAACTGTCTGTATGTGCTTGTTGTATAAGTAAATAAACAAACAATACTAGGGTGTACTATAACTGAGTCAGGCATAAGTAGATATTGGAATTTAGAAGTATAACAACTTTACTATATAGAACTCCACAAAGCTGAACTCTGGAGAATTAAACTGTTCACGATCTTTACTTGCGAATGAGGTCAATGACATGTCTTTAATCTCTTTGTGGATCAGTTAGTTTTGCCACATGTGAGTGGTGGCCTGATTTGGGGAGCCAGACTGCCTGTATGGAAACACTCACTGACTCTGTCACTTACTAGCTGTGTGACCCCAGGGTGGATTCTGTTACTTAACATTTCTTTTATTCATTTTGGTCATCTACAAAATGGGTTAACCATGATACCTACCTCTCAGTGTTGTTAATACCTTAATATTTATAAAGGGCTTAGAATAATATTTGATACACATTAAGGACTTAAGTATTTGTTAAGTAAATGAAAAGCAAACTTGTCTACTGGCTCCATTAATATCCCTAGTTAGTGATCTTGTATCTTTTTTTTTTTCAATTTATTTATTTTCAGAAAAACAGTATTCATTATTTTTTCACCATACCCAGTGCTCCATGCAATCCATGCCCTCTATAATACCCACAACCTGGTACCCCAACCTCCCACCCCCCCGCCACTTCAAACCCCTCAGATTGTTTTTCAGAGTCCATAGTCTCTCGTGATTCACCTCCCCTTCCAATTTACCCCAACTCCCTTCTCCTCTCTAACACCCCTTGTCCTCCATGCTATTTGTTATGCTCCACAAATAAGTGAAACCATATGATAATTGACTCTCTATGCTTGACTTACTTCACTCAGCATAATCTCTTCCAGTCCCATCCATGTTGCTACAAAAGTTGGGTATTCATCCTTTCTGATGGAGGCATAATACTCCATAGTGTATATGGACCACATCTTCCTTATCCATTCATCCGTTGAAGGGCATCTTGGTTCTTTCCACAGTTTGGCGACCGTGGCCATTGCTGCTATAAACACTGGGGTACAGATGGTCCTTCTTTTCACTACATCTGTATCCTTGGGGTAAATACACAGTAGTGCAATTGCAGGGTCATAGGGAAGCTCTATTTTAATTTCTTAAGGAATCTCCACACTGTTCTCCAAAGAGGCTGCACCAACTTGCATTCTCACCAACAGTGTAAGAGGGTTCCCCTTTCTCCACATCCTCTCCAACACATGTTGTTTCCTGTTTTGTTAGTTTTGGCCATTCTAACTGGTGTAAGGTGATATCTCAATGTGGTTTTAATTTGAATCTCCCTGAGGGCTAATGATGATGTATCTTGATCAAAAGGGGAATTAGGGTTCATCATCACTAGCCATCAGGGAGATTCAAATTAAAACCACATTGAGATATCACCTTACACCAGTTAGAATGGCCAAAATTATCAAGACAGGAAACAACATGTGTTGGAGAGGATGTGGAAAAAGGGGAACTCTCTTACACTGTTGGTGAGAATGCAAGTTGGTGCAGCCTCTTTGGAGAACAGTGTGGAGATTCCTTAAGAAATTAAAAATAGAACTTCCCTATGACCCTGCAATTGCACTACTGGGTATTTACCCCAAAGATACAGATGTCGTGAAAAGAAGGGCCATCTGTACCCCAGTGTTTATAGCAGCAATGGCCACGGTCGCCAAACTGTGGAAAGAACCAAGATGCCCTTCAACGGATGAATGGATAAGGAAGATGTGGTCCATATACACTATGGAGTATTATGCCTCCATCAGAAAGGATGAATTCCCAACTTTTGTAGCAACATGGACGGGACTGGAAGAGATTATGCTGAGTGAAGTAAGTCAAGCAGAGAGAGTCAATTATCATATGGTTTCACTTATTTGTGGAGCATAACAAATGCATGGAGGACATGGGGAGTTAGAGAGAAGGGGGTTGGGGTAAATTGGAAGGGAGATGAATCACGAGAGACTATGGACTCTGAAAAACAATCTGAGGGGTTTGAAGTGGCAGGGGGCGGGTGGGAGGTCGGGGTACCAGGTGGTGGGTATTATAGAGGGCACGGATTGCATGGAACACTGGGTGTGGTGAAAAAATAATGATACTGTTATGCTGAAAATAAATAAATTTTAAAAAATAAAAAAAATTGATTTCTTTAATTAAAAAAGGGGGAATTAAGAGAAATGGAGGCAGTATACATACATTATTTGTTTATTAGTGGTTTTGTAGATGTTATTAATTATGCCACTTCTTTATTAACATTTTTCATTTCAAGTTTTTATTTAAATTCCACTTAGTTAACATATAGTGTAATATTAGTTTCAAGAGTAGAATTTAATGATTCATCACTTACATGCAACACCTGGTGTTCATCCCAAGTGCCCTCCTTAATACCCATCACTCTTTTAGCCCATCCTCTACCCACATCTGTCGCTCTCGCCAGCAAGAACGACCCGCAAACGTGATGAGGAGCAAACTTCTTTTATTAGGGTTTCTATTAGCGTCTCTACTACTACTACTACTACTTCTACTTCTACTTCTATCATTACTTTTACTTCTACTTCTACCTCTCTCAAGCAAGTTCTGGCAATATATACATGTAGGCGGTCCAGCCCAGTTATCTAGTCACTGCCCTGTGCACTCGGTCTCCTCGTGAAACCTTATGTAACCACAGAGGGCTCTATTGTTCTCAAGCAGTAATCATGCATTTCTCTCTTGGCTCCTGGTGCTGTTCATGCATCAGCCACGAGCGCACCCATACCCTACCTAGCCAATCATTCTCACTTCCTTAATCTCAGGCATTTTCGCCTACGTGACTCCTTGCATCTGCTGGATGGCTCTCCACAGCTCCCCCTTTTTTATTTGTTTACATGGCAGGGATCGTGCCTGTCTTAGGTTGCCAATCCTCAGCACACATGCTTACCCGTCATCGGGTACTCTCCCGGGTCGAAGAGCCCCTGTCTTAGGTTGTTATGGTGTGGGATCAGTCTTACCCGTCTTTGACTACCGATCCAGCATACTAAGCCATATTTGGGGGGAGGTCCCGACCTCCAGAGCCATCATGGCTTAGACCAAAGCCCGTTGCTATAGCTGCTGTTGTCGCGCAATTCTACAGATGCATTTTAGAAGGAGTACTTGAGCCAGAATCATCAACATGATTAGGGCTCTTATGCCTGCCCAGGTTTTGAGGAATGAGACTGATTGTTATGACATACTAACCCAATTGCTGACGGAGCCAAGAGATACTTGAGTGGCATTCAAGGTGGTACTTTGAGCCTATTGCGAGTGATTAACTGGTGGTTACATACGATAGCTTTTACCTTATAAACTTCTGTGAATATAATTTTGAGTGCACAAGGCAGGAGGCACATGAAAAGAACAATTACCACTAGTACTCCTACAATTGTTACTACAACATACCATGCGTGCGTCAGGGAAGTGAGAGAATAAAGAGCTCACAAAGCTTTAAGCGTCAGTAACAAACATGAGTTAGGGTGAGAAGATTGCACTCTATGCTGAGCCATTTGAAGAAGGGCTTGAAACTGGGCAGTCTCTTGTCTCGGCCATAGTTGAATTGACTCCGCCTTCACGGGGACAGGTTGCAGGACGGTCGTCGTTGCTATCATCATCATTAGCAGCATCCTCCATAGGTTCCACTCCGGCACCCAGAGTGGAGCAGGCGCATCCTGTGGGAAAACACAAAGGGAACCTCGGTGCCATCTAAGCACCGGGTCGGGTTTGGATAATTGGCCTTGCAAGTCTCCTGCCCCTCTCAGAGTCTTCCAAGCCCTGAGGGTCGCCGTGGCTATCTGTTGATACACCGCAGGGGGGTATGTACTCTGCATTTGGGCCCCGAGGTATGGCCCCATGCCTGTCAGCATTTTTAAATTCCATTGCGGGTTACCTGCGGCTGCATTTCTCCGTGCTGTGTCCTGACAATTGTCCTGATTTTGGATTTTCCATTTTAGATATTGTCCTCCACTTAATATCGCCCTGGTCAGGTTGGCCCAATCCTCGGGAGCGAGGTAGAGTGCTCCCAGCGACTCCACAAGGGAGACCGTAAAGGCTGCTTGGGGCCCATAGCTGCTAACTGCCTCCTTCAGTTGCTTCATCAACTTAAAATCTAGTGGCTGGTGGTACCTCTGATGATTCTGATCTTCTAACACTGGAAAAAAACCTTTTCCCGGGCCAAGGACCTCTCTCCAATTCTCCGCGGCGCAGCCTGAACAATAGCACGTCTTGGTGCAGCTGGGCTTATAAGGCGGGGGCCACTCATGGGGTGGCGCTGTGGGGCTAGAATGCGGAAGCGGCGTAACTTTCGATTGTGCCACAACTGCGGCTTCCGCTCCTGCTCTCAGCTGCGCCATTACTTCTCCCTGCACTCTTAACTCTCCTAATACCTTTTGCAATTCCGCCTCTTTATCCTTAAGTCGTTGCCTCATGGCTTCCAAGTCTGTCTGGAGACCGGGAGATTCCTCCTTCTTGTTGTTTGCCTCTATCTTTCCTAGCTCCTGCAACTCGCTTTCTGACATCCCTTCTGAGCTTTCGCTTTCAAGGTCAGAGTCTCGGGAGGAGCCCGAGTCTCGGGAGGAGCCCTTACGGGATTCTTCTTTCACTTGCTCAAAAACTTCCCCTCCCTGTAGTACTGCTTGCTGCAGGGGCTCTCGGGGGGAATGCAAACATACTTTCACCAGGGACCACACGGCGAGAGTCCCCGGGGATGTAGAGGGACAGAGTTTTAAGTCCTCGCCCAGGTGTTCCCATTGTGGCACATTTAGGAGCCCTTCTTCTATAAACCAGGGGGCAATCTCTGCTACTTCTTTTAAAAAGGCTCGGGCTGTTTTTGCCTTTAAGGGGGTACCGTTCATCTTGAGAACGTCTTTTAGGGGATCTTCCATTCTACGTCTACTAAACTCGTTCCCCATCCTGAGGAAACTTTCACTTGTATTGTCCTAATCCTAGGAACTTTCTCTGTCATTCACTAGACAGAAATAGGTGCATTCCTTACCTTATCGTTGCTCTATCCCAATCTCCGTTTTGCGATGCAGACAGTTTCCCGGGTTTCGGCACCAGTTGTCGCTCTCGCCAGCAAGAACGACCCGCAAACGTGATGAGGAGCAAACTTCTTTTATTAGGGTTTCTATTAGCGTCTCTACTACTACTACTACTACTTCTACTTCTACTTCTATCATTACTTTTACTTCTACTTCTACCTCTCTCAAGCAAGTTCTGGCAATATATACATGTAGGCGGTCCAGCCCAGTTATCTAGTCACTGCCCTGTGCACTCGGTCTCCTCGTGAAACCTTATGTAACCACAGAGGGCTCTATTGTTCTCAAGCAGTAATCATGCATTTCTCTCTTGGCTCCTGGTGCTGTTCATGCATCAGCCACGAGCGCACCCATACCCTACCTAGCCAATCATTCTCACTTCCTTAATCTCAGGCATTTTCGCCTACGTGACTCCTTGCATCTGCTGGATGGCTCTCCACACACATCCCTCCATCAACCCTCAGTTTGTTCTCTATAGTTAAGAGTCTGTTTTATGGTTCACCTCTTTCTCTTTTTTTCCCCCTATGTTCATCTGTTTGGTTTCTTAAATTCCACTTATGAGTGAAATCACACGGTATTTTTTTTCTGACTGACTTACTTTGCTTAGCATAATACATTTTTAATAATTGGTAACCACCCCATGCCTTCCAGGACCCAAACAGGGTGAGCGGGTGAGATAGCATGATGAACACTGAGACAGACTTAGGTAAAGAGCACTGTTCTAAGAGTCATTACATAGACTGCAGAATGTGTGAAATAGGTGAGAAAGAGCTCTGGAAAGGTAAAAATGAAACAGCCAAATTTTAAATGCAATCTGGCGTGATTTTGATGTAAAGGTAAGCTTTCTGAAAAAACAAGTCCTTTCAGATCTCTTATCACTTTTTCAATCTAAGCCTGAAGTGGACTTTGGAAATAGAAAGTGAGCTTCCACCTCTCCTTTCTCAGAGTTGCTGTTGGGCATTTGATGCTTTCTTGTCTGCTTAAATTATGACTCTGTCCTGCTAGCACTCTTCTTTCTGTTCTGGAGAATTTCCTACTTGCCATTGCCATCAGTCATGGTGGGGAAGAAATCATGGTGCCCTGCCCACTTCTAGGGGGTGGACATGGATTTAACACAGGCTAATCAGATGCTGTTCTCAAGGACTTTGATTTTTGAGGGAATGATACATAGACTGGATTTACCGATCCAGCCATTCATCCTGATGGTTAAGAAGTTCTTATAGCTTAAAGCTTTAGGTTTGCCCTTATTCCTGAATTGGTTCTGAAATTCTGGCTTATTCAGAATTTAGCTCCTAAATATACCTCTAACAAATTCTATGTTCTGTTTACATTAGCCAAAGTTAGTTTCTGGTGTAAAGGATCTAAACTGATATAACTCCATATTTATTTAAGTCACTAGCTAGTGAAATGAATGTTGAATTTTTTAATTTTTCCTCAAGGCACTGTTGACTCTGAAGTAAAAAAGGAAGCTTTCAGCTTATACTGTTGGTACTTTTTGAAAGGAAAAGGAATGCTAAATATTTAGGGACATCAAGTAAGAAGTAAGAAATACACACTAATAATGACATTAAGTCCCCAAATCCATCTCTACAACAGAGGTCTGCAAGCATTTTTTTAAAAGGCCAGGTAGTAAATGATTTAGACTTTGAGTGCCATAAAGTCTTGGTCAAAACTCTTTACCTCTGCCATTGTAGCACAAAAGCAGCTATAGTCAATGTGTAAACAAATGAACATGGATCTGTTCCAATAAAACTTTATTTACAAATACAGGCAGCAGGATTTGACTCGTGGGCCATAGTTTGCTGACAGTTGCCTTGGAATTGTGCCTGGTATGTATCAGTCACTTAATGACTATTTATTGGCTGGATGAATGAAAAAGGGTTCAGTTTCTAGGGGCACAGTTCTCATCCTATGGCTTCTATTTTCTCTGGGTATTAGCAGCAAGAGGTCAGTTATTGACAGTAGAACAGAGTTGGGGCTTTGAGATTCTTCGAGAAGTTCCACAATGTCTAACTCCAAAATCCAATTACTATACTTGGCTAGGAATAGTTTACTGGAAGGGAAAGGAAAGGAATTAACAGCTATTTAAGAGTCTAAAGTAGTGTTCCTCACAATATGCTATTTCGAACACTTGAAACAGAATTACCCGAGATGTTTGTTAATGGATGTGGATCTTGGGATCCTCCTCAGACCTTTTGAATTAGAACCTCTGAATGCATGCTATTTTTTTTTTAAAGATTTTATTTATTTATTTGACAGAGAGAAATCACAAGTAGTCAGAGAGGCAGGCATAGAGAGAGAGAGAGGGAAGCAGGCTCCCTGCTGAGCAGAGAGCCCGATGCGGGACTCGATCCCAGGACCTGAGATCATGACCTGAGCTGAAGGCAGCGGCTTAACCCACTGAGCCACCCAGGCGCCCTGCACTGCTATTTTTATCAAGTTCCTAAAGTGATTCTTATGCGAATTAAGTTTGAGGACCACTGGCTTAGTTGGTATCAGCAGTTTAAACTATATTATGTAATCTTCCCAACAACTTAATCCATAGATATTACTAACCCCATTTTATAAATGGACATACTAGAGCTTAGAGTCACAGAGGATTGTGCAGTCATGTAGACAGTAAATGAGAGTACGAAGTTTCACATCTACACTAAAGCCCACATATCCCCACTATACCTTTCCGCCTCTAGCAACAACAAAACAAAAACATGGATTAAATTCTTTTAGGACATTATCTAATTGGCTCCATCTGTGAAAAAATCTAAAATACTAACTAACAAGGTTCAATTTGAAAATAAAATATCTGAAGATGAAATATTTTAGACCAAGTTTTGAAGACTGCTGTATAAATTAAAGAAAGGCAGTCCTATAAAAATGCTGTAGTTATTGGGATGGGCAGTGGATTTGGAATAAGGAGGAGTTTCTCCACAATGTGTCATATTTGTGTTTTCAGTGATCTTTCACACCAGAGAATGCTGGAGAAATTTTTCTGAGGCTGTTGCTAGAATCAACTTGATGCAAGCTTTTTTCCATGTGTAAAGTGATAAACTAAAATTTGCTCATATTGTGATAGAGATCCAGACTGGCTCTTTCTACAGTCATGTTGCATCTTATTGGAACATAACATATTTAGCCCCACTATGTAGGCCATGCCATTCTCACAGAATTGTGAGAATTTAGACTGTTTTTCAGTTCAAGTGAAGTTCACTTAACTGCCAGTTGTTTCTAGCTATGTATTATCACCACATTGAACTAGATTATTGTGCTAACCCCTTGATGCAGAGCGTCCATTGACCAGCAAGCCAGCTGGAATCACATAAGCATAGCTGTGATTCTTCCTCCATCCAGGCGGGTGCTCTGAGATAGGGCTTGGTGAGATCCTTGAGCTGTGTCCAGAAGGTACAAGAAAACACCTTGTGTGTCTCTTGGAAATGAGGTCTATTCGGGTCCTACTGCTCTTCTACTGATTGCTAACTTATGTGTATATCTAGTTGTACAAGTTTGTTGCCTGGCTAATTTTATTCAAAGATTCAAAGGCTTCTATTTTTGTTCAATACCTGGAAATACAAGGCAACTATGAGAATTTGAGTATGAAGGGTCCTCCGAAGTACCAGAGGAGAAGCATCCTATATTAACTCTACAAGAAAATGTTCCTGTTCTGAACTTACTAAAAGTCAATTCAAATCAAAAGCATGGAACTTATTGTCAAAATATGGTAAAATTTAAAAATATTTCTGCTTCTATGCAAATTTTGGATTATGGAATACCCTTTTGAAGGTCACCTTCTATATGATGTGACTCCACTTTTCTGAAATATTTGGTATATGCTGAATTTTACTTTAACTAAATTTTCCTTATGTGTTGTTGGGTTAAAAGCATAATCAGTACTTCATAAACTGTATGCAAAATTTTCACCACAAATATGAAAAATCATAGGCTGGTTTTTATTCAATGCCTTCCCCTCTCTCCATAAAACTGCTGTCAGCAGCTGTGTGCCCATTTAACAGATAAAAAATCACATCTATTACAAAAAAGTCATCCATTATAATATGCTCCCCAATTATTATCCAAGTAGTATATTGTGCATTATCTATGCCAAGGCTCAGTTTCTTTTAGCATGGACAATTGAGAAAGGACTAGACAGCCAGAATTATAGTGTTTACAAAGGACAACTTTATGAGCCAGAAAGAAACTGCCCTAAATTCCTGCCAATGGTAAGAAAGAATGCCTTCCTCCTAAGCCCAGCCATAAGGTTCCATCTGCCAGGTGATATTGCAGTACAAAGGAACAGATGATTCCATAGACTGCCCTGATTTTCTTACCCTGCAGAGACTCTAATGTATAGGAAATTAACAGGAGGAAAGGCTGAGAGCTCCAGTATTGAATGAAATCTGCCTGTCCAAAGATACTGCGGGGTCAGTACCCTGCTGATAAATGTCCTCTGAAAGAAGTAAAAAAATTCACAGTACCTCTCCTAAAGGGACATCCAAAAGAGCTGCCAGAATTATAGCAAGGAAAAAACTCTTTGCTGAAAACAAGTCTTGAGACCCCTGTTGAACTCTTATCCTTGAGAATACAGGTTCTCTGGGGATTCCTGGGTGGCTCAGTTGGTTAAGTGTTTGCCTTCAGCTCAGGTCGTGATCCCAGTGTCATAGGATTGAGTCGGGCGTTGGGCTCCTTGCTTGGAGGGGAGCCTGCTTCTCCCTCTGCCTGCTGTTCCTCCTGCTTGTGCTCTCTCTCTGACAAATAATTATATAAAATCTAAAAAAAAAAAAAAAAAAGAATACAGGTTCCCTGTTTTATGAACATCCCATTTAGGATTATTCTGTATATAAGAACAAGTGTCTCATGCTGGGTAGGGACAGTGGAAAGGATAGTTGGTCTTTGTATTCAATAGAAAAAATCAGCCAGATCTTAATGACACCTAGAAACAACAGACCTCCCAGTCAAGTAGAAGAAGGAATATAGACAATTTTTAGCTGTGAGAAATCAAGCACCACAGCAATGGTGTTTTGTAAGAATAAGCGTTCACATAATGGGTACCATGCCATACAGACTGGAATCTGGGCCAAGACTTTAGATTCCAGGAGAATTCTGGGAAGAAAGATAAAAATCTCAGTACCAAGGGAGCGAAGGTAGAGAACAGACACAAGAAATAACAAGATAGTGTTTCCAAGGGCAGGAAGAATGTCTTAGTCATTTGGGAGCCACCTTTTCTAGCTCAGTGCTTTATGCATCAGGAGTTTATTTGAATGTACTGATCACTCTACTCCCTCTTCCTTGAACATTGACCCCATTTGATTTCTGTGGCATTTCCCTTTTCTGTTTTTCTTTAACTCTCTTGGGCATGACTTTTTAAAACCTCCTTTGAAAGGTTTCTTCTTACCACTTACAGGACATCTCTATGTGAATGCCTCACTGGTACCTCAAGTTCAGTGCATCCAAACTACATTGACACTAGTCTCCAAACCTGGGACTTCGTCTATGTTCCCTGCCTCAGTGAATGGCACCATCATCTGCCCAAAAAGTTGAATCAGTAGCTGGGTGGTAGTCTTTCCTCTTTTATCTCCCTGGATAACATCCAATCATCAAATCCAATTGATGTGTTCTTCTATATAGCTTTCAAAACTACTACCCACTTTTTTCATACACTGACTGCACTACCCTATTCGGACTACCGTGACCTTTCACCTATATTATTTCACAATTGGCCACTCTCCTTGCTTTCGTCTTTGCCACCCTCCAAAGCTGTCCCCTTATTGCAGCTAGGCAGAGCTTCTAAAAACAAAAATTTAATCATGTCTTTTCTCTGCTTAAATCCTTAGTTCTCCATTATTCTTGGGTTCCCACATTAAGAATAGAGTCCTGATTTCTTGAAATGATTACAAGAGTCTTTTTGATTTGGCTTTCGATTACTTCTCTAGCCTCCTCTCTCAACTCCTTTTTCTTTTATATACCCTTCGGCCCCTTCCCACTTTATTCTAGAATTGTACTGACACTGAGCTGTGTATAAAAACTTCAGTGCTTTGGACACTGCTCTCTCTGCCTTGAATACTCTTCCCTTCTTTGGCTAGCTGCTGTCCACTGTAGGTCACCCTTTATGTGTCATCTCTTCTGGAACATGCTCCATACTCCAAACCCCCATCATAAAACTTATTAGTGGGTATAGTGATTGTTTTGTATTTTCTTATATTCTTCTCAGAATGTAATCTAAGTAAGGGTAGAAATGATCCATATGCTTTGTTTATCATTATATTCTTAGAACCTAGCACTGTTTCTGGCACATTATTCTCTCCCAGTGAATAGTGAATCAGTGAGGGCTTATTGAAATCATCTGAAGAAATTTCTAGAAAAGGGGGTTGAAAGTGGAGCTTGAACATAAAAACGAGGCAAGACCCCAGAGCTGTGGCCATGACAGTGTGTAGCCTTCTTAAGAGCCCTAGAGGAACACCATAGTGGATTAAAAATGGATAAAAATTCTTTGACCCTTCTCCCATGGAAAGGTGGAAGTTGATTTCTTCTCCTGTTGAATCTGGCTTGGCCTGGGCCAGTTTGAGGAATATAATGTGATAAGGATGATGCTATGTCACTGAGGACCTGGCATTTTAGAAGACAGGCGGCTTTTACGTTATTCTTGTAGAATTCTGAGATGCCATGTAAGATTTCCTGCTACTCCAGGGACGAGAAGCTCTGAGACTGCACAGAGATGGAGAGGGACCCAGCCAAACCCAGCCTTGCAGTTATTCTTGCTAAGGTTTTAGCATGTCAGTGAAGCCCTTGGAGTCTTCTAGGTCTTAAAGAAATAGACTACCAGGTACAAATGATCCCAGTAGATTCCGAGTGAGCAGAAGAATTTCTCCTCAGAAACTTGCCCAAATTCTTTTTTTTTTTTTTAAAGATTTCATTTATTTATTTGTGAGAAAGAGCATGAGAGGCAAAGGTCAGAGGGAGAAGCAGACTTCCGTGGAGCTGGGAGCCTGATGCGGGACTTGATCCTGGGACTCCGGGATCGTGACCTGAACCGAAGGCAGTTGCCCAACCAACTGAGCCACCCAGGCACCTCTGCCCAAATTCTTCTCCCTCAAGATCAAGAGATTTAGGAAAATGATTTGGGTGTGATTTGTTATACAACAGTAGATAACCAGACCATCCAACACTTCCTTTTCACCAGCTGTTAGAGATGCAAGGTAGGGAAGGGATTTTCTTGATCTTGCCATGTTCTCCCTGCAGTAGCTATGCCTTTATGCTTGACTGTGCTGTGGTGAGATGCATCCTTGGAGTCATGACTTTCAGCTCAAAGCCCATTTCCTATAGCAATAATTTCCTTTGTGGTTGAATTTCAGATTAGACCTTAAACACCTGCAAAGTTCATACATTTTGAAGAATTACTTTCAGTTCATACACTAAATACTTGGAAACTGACCAACTCAGAAACTGGAAATTGACTGGCTAGAAAGACCCTCATATCTATTAAGAAGTGGCAAAAGATAATAGTCAGGGGGTGTGACTTAAAATCAAGTCTTCAAAGAGAAGTTGACATGTCCTTGCAACTTATTCTATTCCATCCCAGATTCTGGGGGCAATCAAATCTCCAGGTGGAGTGCATATTCAGTTAGTCTTTTCTTTGGGCCTGGTAGGATTCTGGCATACCAACTCCTAATTATTCATGGCTCATTTTCTTGTACCAAGTTATTGTCTTGTAGCTGAGCCCTTTAAACAGGCATTTTTCTGACAAAAATTTCAGTATCCCAAAGACCAAATCTGTGATACCTGCTGCCATGTATCTTTTATTTGTCTCAGACCTCAGCTGTTCTTCTGATACATGGAACTCTGGAGAGTGCTTGGCTTACCTCTACTTACAATAACATTCTTCGCTTTGGGATGCATTTGGACTTCCCTTCTCTCATCCTTGTGCTCTATTTCTCTCTCCACTTATTATCACCACCTCCACATCCCCTCAAAAGGTTAAATCTCCTGTTGGTCCCAGTTGACAATGTACCAAAGACTTGTGCTCAACTTCATTCCCAGATTCCCACCCTTATATTAGTCAGGGTTATTTCAGCTATAAGAGACACACATCCAACTAAGTCTTATTTAATCTAAGTGAGAAAATTTATTGGTTTTTTTTTTTTTTTTTTTTTTTTTTGTACCCAACAGAAGGAATGAGATATCCTCTAGGGCAACTGGATCATGGGAGTGATCATGGGATTATCTCCTGATCTCCAGCATCTGCTTCTCTCATTCCCTTTTGCTATAAATGTGTCAGGAAACAAAGCTACAGAATTCAAAGCTATATCCTCTTAGTAGGAATCAGAGAAGGAAGACGAATTTTCATTTTTAGCTGATACTTTCATCATTTTTAGTGGATCATTTCATGTGCCTAAATTGGAGGAATCATCTTAGGGTAGAGCTGCTTGATCTGAGCACTGTGCCCAGCCCTGTGACCAGGAAGTGGCCCATTACTGCAGAGGTTCTGGGCATAAGCAAGGCTCCAGAAACAACGAGTGTGGGTGAAGGAGACTCCCCAACTTGTATCTGCAACTCTTGCCAGGTTCTGTGTGTCAGCTGGGATTGTCTAAGATTGATCTGAGGAGACATGGGTGCAAGGGACTGTGGAGTAGGGAGGAATAAACATGGGAGAGCAGGAATAGAGCAAGACAGGAGTGTGTCCGTCTCAATATGTGCCTGAGATCAGACCAAAGGGGACAAAGGGGAAGTCAATGTGGATTTTCCCAGAGAGGCCAGATGTTGACCATATGTTCATTTATAGAGATTTGTTAAGAATGAAACATCAGAAATAAGTATTGGAGGACTGAACAAACTTTGGATTTAGCTGTTTATTGCTGGCATTAGAACAGTTATTTCCTGCAGTAATTTTGTTTTATTTGAATTGTGTTTATTTACTTATCCTGTAACCCCAAGGATGATAGCTGGACTTCATTCGAGCTGTTAGCTGACTCAAGAAGAAGGATTCTGACCTGAAATAGAGTATGAATAAAGATGAGTATGTTTTATTTTTTTCTGGAAAAAGTAGCTAAGGAGATGAGAAGTTCTTTGCAGATAACTGGTGAAATGATGAAGGGAGGGGCAAAAATTTTTTAAAAATTTTTTTATAAGAAGGAAATTAAATATTTTGAATAGAAAGCCTAGTTACCTTATTCAATAATATCTTGCTAACTAAGAAAATAAAATAGCATACTTAAATAAATCAGGAGTTGAGAAGTTTTAAAAATAGTTTTAAAAAACAAAAACAAAGATACTGTATTTTACAATGAGTTAGAAAATGTCTATCTGCTTTGTTGTCTAATTTGAATACTACATTACTAAATTAATGATCTAGAATGTCTTTTCCAGGGGCACCTTGGTGGCTCAGTGGGTTAAGCCTCTGCTTTTGGCTCAGGTCATGATCCCAGGGTCCTGGGATGGAGCCTCGCATCGGGCTCTCTGCTCAGCGGGGAGCCTGCTTCCTCCTCTCTCTCTCTGCCTGCCTCTCTGCCTACTTGTGATATCTCTCTCTCTGTCAAATAAATAAATAAAATCTTAAAAAAAATAGAATGTCTTTACCACTTTACTGATTAAAACTTAAGCATCTTTGGGATGTCTGGGTGGCTCAGTTGGTTGAGCCACCGGTTCAGAGTATGATTTCAGGGTTGTGAGATCAACCCGCACTGCCTCAGCCTCAATGGCAGTGGGGAGTCTGCTTGAGAGTCTCTCTCCCTCTGCCCCGCCCCCTACTCATGCATGCATGGGCATTCTCTCTTTCAAATAAATAAATCTTAAATAAACAAACAAACAACAAACCTTAAGCAGCTTTATAAGCTTTCACTGGTAAGATGACTGATTTTAGAATCAACTATATTAAAGTTTGGAGTAGTGATATGTTTGCACATATTAAGGCAAATACTAAGTATGTATATATTAAGACAAATTTTGCTTTGCTAAAAAATTGTTCTAGAACTGAAGTGTCTTTTGTATTTCCTGTCTTAGTTTTGATGCTAAATCTGATGAACAAGTTTGAGATTTGATACAAGAGAATATTCTTTCTGTAGAAGTATTTTTGTCTTCACAGATGGCAAGGGCACTATGGTTGGCTGTTTTTCACAAAACCTAGCTAGTATTTATTGAGTGCTCCTATGACAAACTGATTCTCCAGAGAAATTTGGATATCTTACGTGTAGTTCCAGTGAGTACACTCATCTAGGTTAGACCATATGTCTTGGCTTAGTGTTCAGAAAACATGGACATTATACTCAAGCATCAAGAGTGGTGTAGATTTTACCAATTTTCCAATTTTCACCTGGAAATTGGCTGAAATGGGAAAATTGTCATAAAGGGAAAAGTGTCTTAAAGAGTAGTGAAGCCATATAGATAGTAGCTGAGCCACATCTAGAATCCAGTTTATTAAAATGCAGATTGGAATAGAGAAAAATAGCTGTAAAGAGCAATTCTCAATACATGAGAAACTCACACATCAGTCATCCTGCAGAAGTCACAGTTTGAAAAGTAATTTAAAATATCCATGAGTGTGCTAGGTTGGATGGACGTCTCAAAAATGGACTTATGGAAACAGCTGATGAAAGTCAGTTAGAAGGCAAAGTGTTTGAGCTACATATAGGGAGCCAGCCTCTTTTCAGACCATCAAAGGAGAGCAGCCAGGCAATGAATTAACGGCCTTGATGCAAAGCCATCCAATGAGATAGGTGGATGGAAAAACATGGAATAGTGTCTTGAGATGGTTCAGGGGAGCATTTATCCTCCTTCAGTCTCCCTTCCCCCCTTTGGTTTGATGATGTTAAAGAGTATGGAGTATTGACTAGGGTCCACTGAAAATTCACATTTAACCAGAATCTCAAAATGTGACCTTACCTAGAAATGTGGTCCGTGCTGATGTAAATAGTTAAGGGTTTTAAGATGAAATCATCCTGGATTTAAGGTGAGCCTTACATCCAATGGCTGGTGTCCTCATCAGAAGAGGAGAGGACACAGACACAGGGAAGATGGTCATGTGAAAACAAGGACAGAGATTGGAGTTATGATGCCACATACCAAAGAATGCCAGGAGCCCCCCAGAAGCTGGAAGAGGCAAGGACAGATCTTCCCCTAGAGACTTCAGAGTTAGTGTGGCCCTCCTTACACTTCTGATTTCAGATTTCTGGCCTCCAGAACTGGGAGAAAATAGGTTTTTGTGTGTTGTTGTTTTTTTTTTAACGACCAAATTTGTAGTAATCTGTTACAGCAGTTCTTGGAAACTAATACAAAGAGGGAGCAACTCTGTAGAGCTGTTAGAGACAATGTTGAATCCTCACGAAGCCATTGCATAGGTGGGTTTTCTCAGTCATTGGAAACACCTCATTTGTTAATAGAGAGGAACCAAGAGCAGATAACCACTGTATGGATGGGATGAATGAAAATCTCATTATGTACAATCACATTTTAAAAAATTACACCTGAGACACTTGGGTGGCTCAGTCATATAAGCATCTGCCTTCAGCTCAGGTCAGGATCCAGAGTCCTGGGATCAAGTTCTGCATCATGCTCCCGGCTCAGCCAAGAGCCTGCTTCTCCCTCTTCCTGCTGCCCACCCTGCTTGTGCTCTCTCTCTGACATATAAATAAATAAAACCTTTTAAAAAGTTACACCTATGTGGGGGAGTTATATATGGGAAAAGAAAGTGTAAATTATGTATCAATTCTCCAGCTGAGATCTGGCACATAGGTAAATTTTTGCAGATTAAAAAAAAAATAGGTGATATGTCCCATGGCCTAAGGGTTGAGGGAAGGATAAATCTGGGACTGGGAGTCTCACTATACTATCCTATACAAAACTGGTACAACAGGAACCTTATGTAGCAGCTAAGGTAACTTTGAAAGTAAGGTGAAGGAACCCAATATGAGTGTTGAGAAACATATGTAAAATGTCTAACAAAATGCCTAAAATGTGATAAATATGGCAGGTGTTTAATAGTGTAAATCCCCATCCTGGTCCCTTTTCCATAGTGTTAAGCATTATTCAACCCTTCAGAATTAGGTGTTTTATGTATGAAATACTTTTGGAGCTGTGCCCCATCTGATTCAATGTCAGGGCAAAGTCATATCTGCATAAGAAGATATGAAAGTCTAATCTTCACTTGTTTACAATGAGAAAGATACAGATACATATTTCATGGCAACTATTTTAAATTCTTCTATCTGCTTCTATTCCCCTTTATTCCCATGCTGGAGGTCTTTTATTCCTCTAGCCCAAAGAACTTTGTCATCCATGCTACCCAGTCTCTGTCATCTTTGTTCTAAGACCAAATCTTGTCTATGCCATCTGTGGCCCCGTGATATGTTCCTGATACTTGGATGAAGTCAGGCCTCAGGAAGTATAGTACTTCCTTCTGTGTGATTTTACCAAGAAACTATATATGGGAGCAATTTCATCCTTTTTCTCCTTGAGGAAGCGAGAAAAAAGAAATAAATAATCAGTCGAAACGTATCAGGGAAAGACTGCGAACCTCTCGACATCAAATGATTTTATTCAATTATATGCAATCCAATAAAACTACCTATATTTGACTTTCCTGAGTAGCACATTTTTCTTCCCATCTCATGTCACTTAAGTGAATATGGAACCTTCATTTTAAATCTATTAACAAAATTACCTGGCTGTGTGTGGTAGGTGCCATGTGCTGTGGATGGGGAAACAAAAGTAAGATGAAAAACTTGCCTAGAAAAGTATTGCCAAGAGAAAAATGATATTCTCCTCCATTTCCCTCTGCCCTAAAATGTCATTGATTTTTTTATACCAAAAAAAACCCTCCTACTGATTCTTTAAGCCTTCTTCCATAGTATACTTCTGCTGTGAACTCTCTTCTGTCCCTCTCAAGGATAATTTATCATTGTGACTGCACATAAGTTATTACATAGTTATTTCTATGTGGATGCTTTGTAAACTGTTGGTGTATCTGCCCCTGGAAGACTCCTGGTCCCTTAGGAGTGAGGATATTTATCCTTAGAGTCAAGCACATATGTAGTAAGAATTCTCTGATTATTGAATATAGTTAGTTATTTTTATTCTCCATTTCACTACACTTTTCCATGCACTTTTGACCATTTATAATGAAGGCAATCGGGCCTACCTGGTTCATATAAGGGTACTACCTTAACTCATGATTATAGATTTTGTCTTCAGTGGGTTTTGACATGTAACCTTTGATCAACTAGTATGATGGAGAAAGGACCCTGGTGTGGCTAGTTAATTCCATGGTTTGAATGAATGACTGTTGTTATTTTAGAAACGATACTGTAGTATCTGCTAGAGTCATAATGAGTGTCATAAATGAGTGGCTTCGCAGGAGACAAGAGGAGCTCAGAGACGACGAGGCTTTGAGACTTTGAATTCAATAAAGTCTAGCTAACCTGAAATATGGCTGCTGGAAAAAGTCAGTAGCTTCCGGTCCCTTTACACTTTTTTTCTCAAGCACTACCCTCATCTAGACTTGGCACAGTCATTCTGGACCAAGAGCTTATTTTTTTTGGTCCTCCAAAGCTTTTGTTGTTGTTGTTGTTGTTATTTTTTCCCCTCCCCACAGAGGCTGACTCTGTACATGGTATAAACTGGCCAAGATTTTTACCCTACAAGAGCATGAGGCACTGGAGGGCTGTACTGAAGAGAAGTGATAGGAATTAAGAAACTTCTTTTTGTGGAACCTGACAGAATGGAAAAAAGTAAACGTTGGGACTAGTAAACCATACTCAGGATGCATAGGAAACTGGGAAAAAAGTGAGAACTGTGTAGAAGAGCATTCTGCTTCCTGCTTGCTGGCCAAAGTGTCAGTTTTCTATTAATATACACAATGTGAACATGACTTAATCTCTCATTGGGAAAGTAGTAAATTTTTTTCAAGCTGTATTTTCTTCTTTAGTACCTTCTTTCTACGTTGTCTGCCACTGTATGACTAATGTGGTTGAGGGCTACCCATCACAATGTAGGATTGAGTGGTCCAAAGTACTGGCCTCCGAGGTACCCAAACTGACTGTTGCTGAAGCAGTTAGTCTACAGATGTGTTCTCTCACCTAAAATGATAATAATGGGTTGTTTAAGTTTTGATGTTTTCCAGGTGGAAGAATAAGAATGCAGCTGCTATATTACCGTCATAATAATAACGGCAATTATTGTTTCTGCTAAAGGCAAGAATCTCAGAAAACTAAAAGAACTTGAAAATTGAAATATAGTGGAAGTTGAAATTACCAGAAGAAACATTAAGCACATTATCATTTAATCCCCCCTTTAGTCCTCCTCTGGAGGGAGTAAAGGGACAGATATAGCAGGTCAAACCTTTTTTCAACAGTAGTTACACAGAAAGTGCATCAGATGACTTCTCTCCTTTCCCTTGAGCTAAAAATCAGGGTGAAACTGTTTTTGGACATTTTATCCCTTCAAAGAACCAGAACCTCTATTACCTACTAGGAACATTCAGAATCCACAGCTTTGCAAAAGAGATTAGCTTAAAAGAAAACATTATTATCTGGTTTTACAGAGACTTTCAGCTTTGCTTCAAGTCACGTGGTTTTTCTCTCCTAAAGAAAAATAAACATGAAGAATAGAAAAGCAGGTATTTAGAAGGTCAAATGCATTGCTAAAGGCAAAATATGTGAACTTTCAGTCTAACTTTCCTCTTTCCCTTTCCCCAGAGGATTCCCCAACAATCTTCTGTTAGCCTGTAATATAGCCAATAGGAGAGCCATTGAGAGGGAGTTCTGGAGCTGATGAGAATCACATATGGGGTGTACAATGGGGCATATTGTGGAGGAAGCTATTCTTGTCTGAGAGGCTAGAAAAAGCCTCCCCCATAAAATAATAAGTAAGAAGAAACCTGAATGATGAGTAGGAGTTGATGTTCTAAGTGGAGGGAACACGATGTGTGACGTTTCCTAGGCAGAGAAACTGAGAGAAAACCAGTTTGGGTAGAATGCATGGAATGAAGGTGAGAAAGGGGATGAGACAGTTGGAGAGGTAGCAGAATTCTAAGTGGCTTGGAAGGCATTCAAAGGGTTTTGGACTTTATTCGGTGGTAATAGATAATGACTGAAGAAAAATTATGATGAGATTTGCATTTGAAAAGATCCACCCAACTTCATAATTGATGCAGCCAGTGATCATGGATGGATGCTCAAACATTGCATAGAAGGTCAGTGGAGGCAGGATAGTAGCTTGGTGCCGGGGACCACATGATAATTTTCCAATAGGAAAGGGAAACATGTACAGTTACAATGAAGAGAGCCTAGAGCTGTCAGTCAACACCTTAACCAAGTGCCAAAATTCAGCATCTTAAAGTAAGGAAGTAAGACAACACATTCAGAATGTGGGACATTCTATAGTGCAACTATCTTGAACTTAAAAATTCAATGTCATAAAAAATGGTTGAGGACAATTTTAAACTAAGATGTAAAAGAGATATAATGATGTAATGCAATAAATTAATGCAGATAGAACCCTGACTGAGGGTGGAGGGAGCAGCCACAAAAGACATTTGTGGGATAATTGGGGAATTGGAAATATGGACTGGCTATTATAGAATATCATGGAGTTATTGTTAATTTTCTTAGACATGGTTTTGCGATTATACAAGGCATTCTCCACATCCTTAAGATGTGTACACTGAAGTCATAGGGATAAAATGTCACGTTATTTATAACTTTGTTTATTTTTAAAAATTTTATTTATTTGTTTGCAAGAGACCAAGGGAGAGCACGAGCAGCGTGAGGGGCAGAGGGAGAATCAGGATCCCCACTGAGCAGGGAGCCTGATTTGGTACTTGGTCCCCAAACTCTGGGATCATGACCAGAGCTGAAGGCAGATGCTTATTTGACTGAGCCACCCAGGCGCCCACAACTTACCTTCAGAAAGTATAAATAAAATGTGAATATTCTATATTCATAAAATTATTATGTAAAAAAAGCCAAATAAAGCAAATACAGAACAATGTTAACAATTGTGGAATATAAACAGAGAGAATACGTTATTTGTTCACTGTAAAACTTCCTTGAAGATTCTTATAATTAAGAGTTGGTAATAGAGAGCATTAAATATTGAGGAATAAAAAGGAAAAAAGAAAACAAGAATGAATATGGTAGTCAGTGAGGTTATTGCAGTAGTTCAGGTAAGACCTAGAGCATAAACTATGGGCATGGTGGGAAAGATAACTTGGCATGTTAGATCACTAGGTAATAGAATGGACTAAACAGAGTGGATTAGAAGTGATTGTTTAGAATAGTGTCTGGCTTCTAATAGGCACTTAATTGTCTCAATAGATTAAAGGATGAATGTATAACATGGGATTCAAGGAGTGGGAGATGTGTATGCTTTACAGAATTTTTTACTTAGCCAACTGGGTGCATAATAAGACCATTAATTAAAATTAAAAAACAAGAGAAGGAACATGTGGGAAGAAAATGATATGAACATGACATTTCTTACAGATCATCAAAATGGAGGCTTCAGGTTGGCATTTATGTATAAAACTCAGGAGCAAATGATTTCAGAATTATTGGCCAATAAAATAATTGAAACAGAAAAATGGCCCAGGAAGACTTTATAGAATGAAAACTGGAGGAAAAATGGTCCAAGATAAAGCCCTGAGGCACTTTAACTTTTTTATTTATTTATTTATTTATTTTTTTAATTTCCAGCATAACAGTATTCATTATTTTTGCACCACACCCCGTGCTCCATGCAATCCGTGCCCTCTATAATACCCACCACCTGGTACCCCAACCTCCCACCCCCCGTCCCTTCAAAACCCTCAGATTGTTTTTCAGAGTCCATAGTCTCTCATGGTTCACCTCCCCTTCCAATTTCCCCCAACTCCCTTCTCCACTCTAAGTCCCCATGATGGAACTAGAGCGTATCATGCTTAGCGAAATAAGTCAAGCAGAGAAAGACAACTATCATATGATCTCCCTGATATGAGGAAGTGGTGATGCAACATGGGGGCTTAAGTGGGTAGGAGAAGAATAAATGAGGCACTTTAACTTTTAATGTATGGGCAGAGATGGGTGGCTAGCCAAAAATGTTGAAATTGAGTGATCCGAGAAGTTGGAGAAAAACCAAGAGAAAGTAGCAAAAAGGAAGTCAACGGAAGAGTCTTTTAAGAAGGAAGTATTTAAACAGTATCATGTATTATTGAAAGATCAGGCAAGATGCAATGGAAAAGTGAATATAAATATAAAATAAAGAATATAAAGAAGACTTCAGTTTTTAGCCTGAGAGAGTGATTTTAGAAGAATGGTAAGGGAGGACATTAGCCACATTGGACTGTGAAGTTGAGTGAGGGGAGATGATATGAGAAGAGTGAATTCATTCCTTTGGGAAACTGGACTGTGAGTGAAGAGATGGAGACCAGGAGCAGGAAGAAAGTTGTTTTAAAGGTGGGAGACATCGAACACATATGAATGCAAATTGGAAAGTAAAGTTGTGAAGCAAAATTGTAGTTCCCAGAGTGGGAGCCTGATAGCACAAAGTCTCTGAGAAGACTGGAGGTGGTGGCATCCAAAGCAGAGATGGTAAGGTGTGTCCCCTTACATAAACATGCTGGGCTTCCAATTTTTATTGGTAAAATGAAGGGCATTGACTGAAAGATTTCCAAGGTTCTTTTAGTTCTATCAGTTTGTATCTTTGGGTGTCTAGAGGAAGGGGAGAGACTTGGAGTGTGGATCCGATTAAGTATCAGGAGCGTACACGGCAACAGGATACCATCAAACTTGAGAGTCAGGAATAGTAGTCCTGGAGGTGACTGTTCTCATGGGATTGTCATCTATGGGGAGATGAAATGAATGAATGGACACCTGTGAAAATCTCTGTAAATCATGAAGTGGTGGTTGTTGGTATTATTCCCATCTAAGCCAGAGCAAGAGGAAACAGAAATCACATTTATTCTGCAGTTTTACCCATGGCTAGTCTCACAACTATCAAAACTTTAAAGTCATTTTGAAGATATTTTTTCAACTGGCAGCTGAATTTAAAATAGTTTTATTGGAACACCTGGGAGGCTCAGTCAGTTAAACATCAGGCTCTTGATTTTGGCTCAGGTCATGATCTCAGGGTCATAAGATCAGGCCCCATGTTGGGCTCCATGTTCAGTGGGGAGTTGTCCTTGAGATTCTTTCCCTCCCTCTCTTGCTACCCCTTCCTTGACTCATGCACACAATCTCTCTCTAAAATAAATAACGAAACTTTAAAAAAAATAATTTTTAAGGTTGTTTTTGTATGCAACTCTAGTAAAAGAACTTGACCCTCCCAATTTTTTTTTTTATTCTGTGATGATTATGCCTGATATAAGATATTGGAGAGAAGGCCGACTTGGAATAGGAAAATACTGAAAAGAGGGACTGGGGACCACGATGTGAAGAAGAGTCACTGCAATGGAAAGACAACAGACAGTGCAGCAGGGAATGAGAAGCACGGATACTGGTTGTCAATCCTATAGGGGTTCAAGAGTCCATTTTTATTAATGTTAACATGAATCACAATGATAATAATGACCATTTTTTGAGCACTTGCTATGCCACAGGCACTGTGCAGACCATTCATTATTTCATGTAATTCTCAAAACAATCCCATGGGGTACTATCATTATTCCTATGACTTTTGTTGTGCTGGTCATGGTGAAATATATATCACAAAGACTTACCATTTTAAACATTTTTAAGTGGTGTTAAGTACATTGACATTGTTGTGCAACCGTCCATCTCCAGAACTTTTTCATGATCCCAAACTAAAACTTTGTACCCATTAAATAGTAATTCCCCCTTCCCTCTCTCTATTATTCCTGTTTTGAAGATGAGGCAGCTAAGGCTTAAAGAAACAAATATTTCCTGAGGGCATAGAACTGATATGTGTCCTTAATTTTAGAGTCTAGAATTTATGTGTCTTGAAGACTTCAAGTTCAAGTGAATATGGATTTCCAGGCAAAATTGCCAGAGTGCGACTTAAGTTGCTGGATTCATTGAAGTAAGAAGGATTGTGCTAAGAATGCAAGTAAGTCATTCTTACTTCTGGAATACCAAAGACCCTTTTAGAACAGTTAACATTCTACTCTTAGAATCCTGCTGAAGATTTTCCTATTCCACAGTCTCTCTTACTCTGGGCCTCTATGAGTCTCTCCTCCTTACCGAGGAATAAGGCCTTTTAAGGACAACCAAGAGACTTTCTGGAGTTACCCTTCAGGCTAGAATGGCCAGTCGTAAGATCTAGTAAAGTATATCATTTAATCCCAAACTATGACCTCCCCCAGAAATTAGTAATGTCTTAAATAATACCGTGACCATCTCTTTTGGGGGGGCAGGTTTAGCTGAGAAATTTTTTTTAAAACCTGAAAAACAATACTACTGCTTTTTAAAAAAAATTTTATTTCTTTATTTGACAGAAAGAGATCACAAGTAGGCAGAGAGACAGGCAGAGAGAGAAAAAGAGAGAGAGGAAGGGAAGCAGGTTCCCAGCCAAGCTGAGAGCCCGATGCGGGACTCGATCCCAGGACCCTGGGATCATGACCTGAGCCGAAGGCAGAGGCTCTAACCCACTGAGCCACCCAGGCGCCACCAATACTGCTTTTCTTTATGATTTTATTTCCTCCTTTTGCTATTTATGCCTTTCTTTTCGCTGCCACTTCACCTCTTTCTGTAAAGTCAAGCTTACCTACAAACTATACATATATCAGCTGGAGGTGCACTTTAATATGTTGCTTGGATACAGATGTTTGAAACTATAGGAACACAATTTATACCTGATTCTGTTACTAAGGAAACCGGGGCAACTTTGGAATTTTCCTTTGGGAATCATGACCACAAACTGGAAAGAAATCTATTAAGAGTTTTAGAAGATGAAAAATATGTAAGACATGGTTTAATTGTATTTCTACACTGGCAAGTTAATATTTATAAGTTTCTGCAGCCTTTTTCTGCCTGTGGTATAAATATTGTTACATGAATCTTTTTCAGTAAGTTTGATCAGATTATGTGTGGGGGTGGCCAGGGTATTTAAATATAAACACAAATCACACTTGTAAAACATTTCCTAAAACAGACTATAAATAAAAGCATTGGTGCTTTAAGGGACAGCACTTACAGGATTTTAATTCTATAAACCTTTCTTTCACAAATCAGAGCATGGGATTTGCAGGAGAAATGCTTTGCTATGTCAACCCTTCTGGAAAATCATCTCCAGGAAAAACGAACAAGAAGTTAATTTTCAGACTCTATTTTGTTTCTCCAGCTACAAGGAAACATTATGCCTGTCTGAGGATTTGCTTCCATCCAAACCCTGACAGGCTTCTTTAATATGATTGAGGCTAACAGTGCAAGAGGAAAGTTTAGTACAGCAAGAAGAACTCTGCCTGCCCAGGATAGCTGATAGAGCCTTTTAACATGTATATGTAATTGTGTGCTCAAACAGAGCTCTTCGTGAAAGCTAGAATGTTCTCTTCCAGACGGTGTCTTCGACAAAGCTCGGTGTTCTTGTTATAGCTCTAGTCATCTTCTAAAAACTGCTGCAACCCAACTGTAGGAAGTACCTTGTCTCTGAACACAGAGCCCAAGCAGTGCTAAAAAGGGAAATGGAACATATGGTAATAAACTCTGTAAAGCTTGGACGCCGGGTTGTAATCAGCAACCAGGGCGAGAGAGGCATTGGCAAACACGAACTCTGCCCTTAGGGCCTCATTAACAAGGCCAACTGTGCCACTGAGGAGGAAAACAGTATCATATACTCGAGGGAGATCACAGCCCATCAGGGCAAATCCTAGATTTCCCCCTGGCTGAGGGGACCATTAACTGGAAAGAAAGGAAGCCTCCACAGGAAATTGGAAGAAAACCACTGTCCAGTGTGGTCTCTTTGCCGTAAGTTTCTCTATTTATTTGGAAATAAGGGTGAGCTTTTGAAAGTTTATTTCTGTCAAATGATGGATGTAGAGTACTGAATGTAAAGGATCAGATTTGCTCTTTGGCTCCTCCTAGCTCTGCCATAATGGAGGTGGGAAGTCATCCTCTGCCTCAGCTTTCCCAGAGGTGGAATGGCCTCAGTATTCTTTAGGATCCCCCTGTACCTCCCTAAGATCCTCCTGCATGCAAGAGACCTTTTACCAGGGATGAGAAGACCAATGGGTGATATTATGGGCACTGTGAAGACCCTGTGTCTGTATTTCCTTTTCAACTTCAAAAGGCTGCTTCATGGATACGTAGTTCTGAGGCACACATATATCTCTGTATACTGCGTACCTTGTACCTCCTCCTGTTCTCTTCTTTTCTCTCCGTCCTCTTCTTCCTCATCTTATTCTGACTGACTCTTGCTAATGATATATTTTCAAAAGTCTTGGTACTATGTGCTAAAGGTACACATTAAAATAAGAAAAGGTTCCAGGCTGGGTAATATCCTTGGTTCTACCAACTGATTTAGTCACAGTGGCCTCTGGTTACCATTCACCATCATATTTACTAATCTATTTGTATGGAAGGTTTTTTTTTTTTTTTACAAAAAATCATATTTACCTTACAGTTCATGACTGCATCTTGCCTCTTTGTCAACTCAAATGAACCTTATTTAGCAGCTTTCCTTTGAAAATATTAATCATTATTATTCAGCAGTTATCCCTTATTCTGTGCTTTTAGACTCTTTAAATATAGCATCACAATTAATCATTAAAATCAGTGTTTGGTATGAGTATCATTATCTTCATTTTATAGATGAGGAGACAGAGGCTGCCAACTCTAAGTCACAGAGGTAGTGAGTAACTGGGGATTCACAGGCAGCGGCCTGACTCTAGGATGTGTGGTCATTTCATTATATCAGGCTAGCTTTCAGAGTGTAGTCAGCATTTTTAAGATCTTATGAGGTCTTTATTGTAATTTGCTTGGAGTGAGAGGACGAATGAAGCTCCTTTTGGAGCTATGACCGATGCTATAAGTATGCCAAGTAGTGTAGATATGGGCAGCCATAATGTTTACACTGAAGTATCAAGTTGAGTATGAGAAAGTGGCTGAGAAGTCAAGAGAGACTTGTATTCTACCTTCATTTCCTTAGGTAACAAAGTGTAAGACTTTGAGCAAGTCATAACCAATTTGCCCTCCTGTTCCTCCTCTGTAAAATGATCTGAACTTTTTATAGACTGATTCTATGACTGCTTTAAAGAAGAAATAAAAACCTTCCATTAATCTGTGGTGTGGATAAGTTAATTAAGATCTGTATAACATTTTCTATTTCTTAAAGTCACTTAAAGCTTCATTGCATCTTTTAACAACCCAGATGTGTTCTAGAAGATGTGTGTATCCACACTGAATGGCATTGCTTTGTTTCTAACATGGATCTAGAGGTTGAATGAAGAGAAAAGGAAGAGAGGTCATGGTTGAAAATACCTTTAGACCACCACTTTGGACCTCAAGGTCATGATGCCTTTCTAAGTGTCTTAGGTCATCAATCTAGAGGGAAACGGTGAAAGGATAGGGGGAAATCTGGGCTAAATGCTTAATTTCAACTCCCTCTCACATACTCACACACATACCCTTCTAGCCATTTCTTGTCCCATTTCCTGGTAGAATGAAGCAGATGATCACCAGTTCTATTGATGCCTTGGAGAACAGTTGCTTTTGTTGGAGAACATGTGTTGGTAGATAGATCTACCGTTGCTAGATAGATCTTCGTTGAGAGATCTGCTCCAGGAAAATCTGGAGAGAACACTCTACACTGTCCTAAACTAGGACAGGTCCCACATGGTACCTGTTGTAGGTCCTTTGTGGCTCCTTCCCTCCCAGAGCCCATGGTACTCCTCTTCCTTATAAGGGATGAAGATGAGCCTCTTGTCACCACCTATTGAAGAATGACACATCCTTCCTTCTCCATGAATATTTGGGGTAGTCTGCTTCTGTCTTTGGTCTAGATCAACTCTCTTATCTATGGGATCTTATTCTAATAACAAAGCTAAATCTTTTATGTTAGATCTGTAAATATGGTCTCTCACCCTTTAGGAATTCTTTCACTAAATAGTTTTAAAAATTGTGAAACTTTATAATAAATATCTACATATTGAATAAATGAATAAACTTTTGCATTATGAGAAAACACTAATTCCTCCAGCTTTCCTCTGGATATTTTTCCAAACAAACCATTTAATCTTTTGTTCAGTTTTCGCTCACACTGCATAGGCCAATTTTGCAGTAGCACCTGCCCAGGTGAGAGGTGGATGGGGGAGGTTTATTTTCACTTGTACATACTTAAATATAGTCAACTACCCACTGGAAATCACCATACAGTTCAGATGTATCTAAAACAAACATCTGAAACTTAGTATGTTCTTTGAGCTCTTGATTTCCCTCCCACACCAGCTCTTTTCATATTCCACATATCCAGGTTATTAATGACTGTCTTCTTTTAGTTACTATATCCAAACATCTTGTGTCATCCTTGACTCCACTCTTTCTTTCATACTCTGTGACCAGTCTGTGCACATTTTGTTAGCTCTACCTTCAAAAAATATCCAGAAACTAATTACTTCTAACAGTCCCCACTGTCAATGCATCATCATCTCTTACAAGAATTATTTCACTAGTCTTTTAAGCTGGATCCCTGCTTCTACCCTCCTCCTCTGTAGTCTATTCCTGACAGTGACCAGAAAGGTCCTGTTAAGACATAAGTCAGATCATGTTATCTTCTGATCAAAATCTTCCAAGGAATTCCCATATCACTTGGAATAAAAGCCAAAGTCTGTATTTCACATCTGCCTCCTTTATTACGTCTCAGAACTCACCTCCCACCACATCACCTCTTGTTCATTCTGCTCCAGCCATGGTGGCCTCCTTGCTGTACTTTGAATATGTCTGGTATCCTCCACAGAGCCTTTGCATATTGTGCATATGCATCCACGGTCTGGCTCCCTCAACTTCAGGTCTTTATGCAAATATTTCCTTTCACTGAGACTTATTTTGGCTCTTTTATTTAATATTGTATTTGACCCCTAAACGCCATCTACACATATGTCATATTGAATGTTCCTGCTTCATTTTCTCATAGCAGCTGTTTGGGGTTGAATCGTGTTCCCAAGCATGTCTATTGAATGTCCTAACCCCTCATACATATGAATGTGACCTTATTTGGAAATAGTATGTTTGTCCATTTAATCAAGTTAAGATGAGGTCATTAGGGTAGACTGTAACTCAATATGACTTGTATCTTTATGAGAAGAGGAAAACATCATAGGAAGACAGAGACACACAGGGAGATTGCTAAGTGATATCAGAGGCAGAGCTTAGAGCAATGCAGCTGCAAACCAGGGAAAGACAAGTATTGATATTCACCACCAGAAGCTAGAGTGAGTCACAGAAGGATTCTACTGAGAATTCTAGAGGGAGCATGGACCTGCCAACACCTTGATTTCAGATTTTTAGCCTCCAGATTATGAGAGAATGAATTTCTGTTGTTTTAAGCCAGTTAGCTGTAATACATTATCATGGCAGCCCGGGTAAACTAATACAATATGTATTGTACCATCTGATACACTACTTATTTTGCATGTTTGTTGTGTTTATCATCTGTCTCCCCAACACAGTAATGTAAACTTGAGGGAGGACATCCCAGTTCTTGTTTTCGGTTCTATACTGCTCTGGTCTCTTTTGGGTTCCACACAATTTGACTTCTGCCTAGGATTAATTGGTCCTAATGCTTCTGAATGAACCTGCAGAGGAATTTTATGGAGATAAGAACTGAACTCAAAGCAAGAAGTGGAAATTCTATCTTATAAGTATAGTGGGAGAGTAATTTGGAATTGGAAAAAAAAAAAAGGGAGACTGTAGAGTATCGTGTTACAATATAGGAAGCCATCCATTTGAACTTCCAGCTAATGCTGACTATGTGCCCAGACCATATAGTGAAAGGGATTAGGTCAGTGCCTGTGCATTAGAGGAAGAAAGTCCTGATGGATTGGTTGGACACAGAAGGACATATACCACAGAGAATTCCTGACAATTATGTAGCTGTCTTGTCAAAAATTTATTTGTTTTTAGTTTTTCCTCAGTGTTGGTTTTAATAGATTTAATTTTTTTCATAGCAATGAAAGTGTCTCAATAACACTTTGCCCCAAAGGAAAATATATTACCTTGTACCACAATATTATATGTATTATTGAATTCTGAAGATAAACATGTTAGAAGAGCAATGCATGATATACAAAGCATTCTCTAGAATGCTTTAGAGCATTTCAAATAACACCAAAGAGAAATGTTGTCCATCACCCAGAAAATGCCCTATACCTCATTCCTGGTTTGTAAACACAAACAAAATTATAAAGAGGAGGAAAAAGTAAAAACTTGAAAAAGAAAGTGAGGACCTTAGGGTAATATAGTGCAAAGTTTGGGGGAACAGACTATGGAGTTAGAGCTGGGTTTGAGTTCTGGTTGAAGACTCAGTAGCTGTGGATAGTCACTAATAACAGCTTAGAGAGTTGTCATAAGTTAAAGTGAGTTATAAATTAAATACACATAGAAAATACTTAGCTCAGTCCTCAGAAAGGGGTAGCCATTACTGTTATGTCTCCCAATGGAGCTGTTCTCTTAGGTAAGGTTTATTTTAACCTCTTGTAAAAGAACATCGAAAGGAGAGATTTGGCTGAAAGACTGCTGTTGAGCTGCTCAAGATCTCCTTTCAAGCAATGATGTAAATGTGCTTGTTGACAGTAACTATTATTGGGGGAAAGGAATTATGGACAGCCTTCCTGATTAACTACTGTATTGCTTCCCATCATTATCCTTTTCATCTTACTTGACAGAAATATGTAATCTAATGATCCTTTCACTTAAATGGTTCCTTTGATGATGGGATTTTCTAAGTGCTTTCTTTAATTAGGCAAGTCCACACATTTTTCTAGAGCTTGCTGAGATACTTGAAGAACTTTGGGGAATAGGAAATTCCCCCTGATTTTCTAGAGGAGACAGAGAGACAGCCTGACTAATTTCAAAATAAATCATGTAGAGGAAGAGAAAGGTTATTCTAGGACTTAACCTTATAACTGTTTCCTTACTAGTGTTTATCTGTAAGTTCCCTTGAAAATCTTTTACCATTTGCATGAATTGACCAGAGTCTGTCACATGACAATTAGAACTTCCCGGGAAAATATGCCTCCCTATTTTAATTATCTTCCTCTTCAAGGTCTGGTATCATGGATTCTGATTTCTCAGCATTACCTTCACCTCTCTAATTTCATCCCATGGCAAATAATTATCCAGCTGAGCGTTCAATTTTACCTTTAACTGGGGGACAGCAGCTATTAGATAACTGTGAATTTAAAACTACTCAGCTAGGTGTACCTGGGTGGCTCAGTGGGTCAAAGCCTCTGCCTTCGGTTCAGGTCGTGATCCCAGGGTCCTGGGATCGAGCCCCGCATAGGACTCTCTGCACAGCAGGGAGCCTGCTTCCCTTTCTCTCTATGCCTGTCTCTCTGCCTACTTGTGTCTCTGTCTGTCAAATAAATAAATAAAATCTTAAAAAAAAAACCCACAAACAAACAAACAAACAAAAAAAACTACTCAGCTAAAGGAAAACACCAGTGTGCAGATAATCCAGGCACTTCACTGGACCTGAGTTTTGATCCACAATCTGAGCAGGGAACTTGGCTGTCAACAATTGAAGCATGCTTTAATTAAGAAGTTTTGTTACATCATTACAGGGAGTAAAGACAGTGTGGTTCCAGAAATCAAAGGCTAAATGCTTGAAAGAAGCTCTCTGGCCATAAGACCCCCATCAGAATCTGACCTCTGCTATTCTGGAAGATGATAAGAAAGAAATGGTGCTATGTTTCTTGGTTTGCTCAGTGGTTAAGAAAATAACCAGGTTTTTTATTGCAGTAAAAGTGCCTTCTTTTTTTTTTTTTAAGATTTTAAAAATTTATTTATTTGACAGAGAGAGAGATCACAAGTAGGCAGAGAGGCAGGCAGAGAGAGAGGAGGAAGCAGGCTCCCTGCTGAGCAGAGAGCCCGATGCGGGGCTCGATCCCAGGACCCTGAGATCATGACCTGAGCCGAAAGCAGAGGCTTAACCCACTGAGCCACCCAGGTGCCCCATAAAACTGCCTTCTTCAGAATTATTTTGGAAAAAGAGTGTGAGATTGTTGCTGTGCCCTCTCCAGGGAATCCACACCCTAAGATTGCATGGCAAGTTCCTCACTTTGCTTAGGTCTCTCTACTCAAATGCTTCCTCCTTGATCTGTCTTTGTGGGACACATCACAACATTTTCTTTCCTTTATTTTTTTTAAAGATTTTATTTATTTACTTGACAGACAGAGATCACAAGTAGGCAGAGAGACAGGCAGAGAGAGAGGAAGGGAAGCAGGCTCCCTGCTGAGCAGAGAGTCTGGTGTAGGGATTGAACCCAGGACCCTGAGATCATGACCTGAGCAGTAGGCAGAGGCTGAGCCACTCAGGCAACCCCATCACAACATTTTCATTGCATTTTTTATTTGTATGGTTATTTATTGTCTTGTCACTTCTACTGGAACATGGATTCTATGATAGCACAGACTTGAGATGGTCACCACTCCATTGCTAGGCAATAATTGTTGAATGGAAATTGAAAGACTTGAAGGAGGTGCTGGAGAGATGGAGTTAGATGCATGGTGTTTGGTAATGAAGTGGACACAATGAACTGGTCTGGGGGCTACCAGGCCTAGTCTGAAAAAGTTTTTATGAAAACCTGATTCTCCTGGTAAGAGCCTCATTTCTGTCACTGTGGTAATGAGAAGCAGGGAGAATTATAATCCGCAAATAATCTTAAAACACTCTTCAATTTTAGTCACTAGTTCAACCTCTCTGTCAGACTGACCTATACCCTATTTTATGCATCCCTTTTCCTCATGCTAGGCAGAAGAGAGGAGTTGAGCTGGGAGGAACATCAGAGGGTAAGGGAAGGGTGGGTACTAGAAGTGCTGAGGTTGGTAGGGATTTGGCGAGAATGGTAGGTGTTTGAGGCTTTCTCTCTCAGGTGGCTAGTGACAAGAGCCTATTGCATTGGCAACTAGATTACTCTCCCATTTCTCCATGGCTCCTACCTTCTTCCTTCAATGCTAAGTCTTATTTAAACCCTTTTACCTTGCTTTCCTTCCTTATTAGTATCTTTCTTTCCATCCTGCCTTCATGACTAGGCAGCAGAGACTCAAGCTCCTTCTTGGAGAAGTCAAGATATAACCTTTGGAACTAAAGGACAGGGATACCAAAATAGTATCTGTTCTTTTCATTATTGGCTGAGCTACCCAGACTCTGTGGAAGAGGTTGGGTATAAATCATTCTTTTTTTTCTAGTTTGACTTTTGTCCAGGGTGTTTTAAGGATGGAATAAGTCTTAAATGCATTTTGAACAAATCTACTTATGCTCCTCTCTGTGTGTCTGCTTTGAATAAATTTATTGTCTACTGTTAGCTTCAGTGAAAAGTATCAGATGATGATGGTGATGGTGAGAGCTACCATTTTTGAACATGAGTGTTCTAGGCCATGTACTATTTGTATTATTTATTTAATAGTCTCAACAATGAAGGTAGGTATTAGTATTAGCTCCATTTTACCAATAAGGAACTTGCTCAAAGCCAAGAGCTAATAAAAATTGAAGTCTGGGGCACCTGGGTGGCTCAGTTAGTTAAGTGTCTGCTTTCAGCTCAGGTCATTATCTCAGGGTCCTGGGATAGGACCTCATCAGGTTCTCTGCTCAGCAAGGAGTCTGCCTCTTTCTCTTACTCTCCCCCTGTGCTCTCTCTCTTTCAAATATATAAATAAAATCTTAAAAAAAAAAAAAGCAATCTGTGGTTCAACTTATGCAATACACCACAGTAATTGAATGAAGTATAAAAAATACATTATTTCAGCTGGTGCAGAAAAAAACATTTGAAAAATTCAATACTATTTCACATACAGAAACACTCAGCAAACTAGGAATGGAAGGAAACAACTTGAAGATGTTGACAAGGATGTGGAGAAACTGGAGCCCTTAAAAATCATTGGTGGGGATATAAAAGGGTGTAGCTACTATGGAAAACATCAGTTCCTCAAGAAATTATAAATAGAATTAACCTATGATCCAGCAATCACAATTCTGGTTATATATTGAAAATAATAGAAAACAGTGTCCTGAAAAGATGTTTGTATACCCATGTTTATAGTGGCACTATTCACAATAGACAAAAAGTAAGAAGAAGTGCAAATGTCCATCAATGGGTGATAAACAAAATCTGGTATATATGTACAGTGTAGTATTATTTAGCCTCAAAAAGGAAGGAAGATCTGACACACAGCATAACATGGATGAACCTTAAGGACATTATGCTTAGGTAAAGTAAGCTAGTCACAAAAGAACAGATATTGTAGGATTCCATGTATATGAGGTACCCGTATTAGTCAAATGCAAAAAGATGAAGTAAAGTGGTTGACAGGGACGGGGGAAGGAATGGGTGTTAATATTTAATGGGCACATAGTTTCAGTTTAGAAAGATGAAAAGTGTTCCAGAGATGAGTTGGTCATGATTGTTGCGCAACAATGTGAATGCACTTTCTGCCACAGAAATGCATACTTAAGATGTAGTTTTAAGTTATTTAAATTTACCAAAATTTTTTAAAAAGTGAAGTTAGGACTTACACCTAAACTTGTTTTAAAAATGCCTTGAGAATCCAACATGTCCAGAGCACTTGGGAGAATTATGAAGGAGGAACTCTGCTGTAGAGCCTATCGAGTATGAGTGGCAGCCTTCTGTGTTTTCATCCAAGATGCCTAACCAATGTGATACAGAAGCCAATATTATTAAGACTTCCATTTCACAGTTAGAATGCCCAATTTCAGGTCCTACAGTTCATGCATGAGATTGTGCCCTGTGTTAATCTGGTACCATCCTTCTCATGCCCTGACATGAGTGGTAATTTCAGAAACTTGCTCAGAAAGGCCAAGGTCTTCTGAGACAAGTATTAGTTGTATTGCTTATCTGGACATCATTTAGATGTGGTCTGTACCATGACTTTATGAATGAGATTTTGAGGCAACAGCTCTTCTCTAACACCTCATGCCCTTATACTTAGAAAATACCTTATTGACCAATTTAATAGACAATGGGGTGGGTGTAAATTTGGTACAGTCTAACCTTTCAAAGTCTAGACTTAGAAATATGTGTTAATCTCATGGGTATTACGAAAGCATTTTTTTTCAATCTGCTTAACAGAAACTCAATATGTAACTCCAGCTTCAACCTCTGATTTTATGACTTTGAGCCACAAACATGGAAAAAGTGTATCCAGGAGAGCATTAGGAAAATTACAATATATTCAGTGCTTCTAATTATGGCCTTCTATAGTATTTGTTGGCTGCATGACATTAAGAAAGTTATATAATCTTCCAGGCCTCAGTTTCTTCATCTTACGATGAGCTTTATAATAGTATCTACTGCCCAGGGTGGTGGAAATGATTAAATGAGATGATCCCAAATGGCCTTTCTATTGCTACCCTCATTCTCTTAAAGCTGTTTCAACACAGCAGTTGCAGTTACAGGCACACTTTCAAGTTGCAGCATGTCACATCTTGGCTTAGTACTAGAATGGCTTGCCATTTTGCTCAGAGTGAAAGCCAAAGTCTGCAAGTAGCCTGTAGGTCTGTATGTAATCCTTTAAAATTTGTGTGGCCAGCAAGGCCATATGTGCCCTTTAAAATTGTTGCGGCCCTTCTAATTTCTCTGCTATCCACTTTTACTATTTCCCCCTTTCTCTCTGTTAGTAATAGTGGCCATCAGCATACCAAAGATATTTCTGTCTGGAGGTCTTTCGGGGACCAATCTTTCACTATGGGACATTCTTTTTTTTTTTAAAGATTTTATTTATTTATTGGACAGACAGAGATCACAAGTAGGCAGAGAGGCAGGCAGAGGGAGAGGGGGAAGCAGGGTCCCTGCGGAGCAGAGATCCCGGTGTGGGGCTCGATCCCAGGACCCTGGGATCATGACCTGAGCCGAAGACAGAGGTTTTAAAACACTGAGGCACCCCTGGGACATTCTTTACCCACTTATACATACAGCTCATTTTTTACCTGCTTTAAAACTTTATTTCAGTGAGGCCTAGTCTAACCACTCTAGTCAAAATATAATTAATACTGCTTCCCGAGCATTATCTGTCCCCCTTAGCTTATTATTATCTTTTGTTGGCACTTATTATCTTCTAATATACTAAACAATAAACTTAGAGATCATGTATTTGTCTGTAGCCACTACTAGAATTTAAGAGCATGAGGACAGAGATGTTGATCTGTTTTTTTCACTACCGTATCTCCAGTGCCTAGAACAGTGCCTGGAACATGGTAGGCATTTAATAGATTTGAATGGGGCGCCTGGGTGGCTCAGTCGGCTAGGCCACTGCCTTTGGCTCAGGTCATGATCCTGGAGTCCCGGGATCGAGTCCCACATTGGGCTCCCAGCTCTATGGGAAGTCTGCTTCTCCCTCTGACCTTCTCCCCTCTCACGCTCTCTCTCACTCCCTCTCTCACTTTCAAATAAATAAATACAATTAAAAAATGAATGAATGAGTAATTCTATATAAAGCACTTAGCATAGATACTGGTGTATAGTAAGTGCTTAATATACAGTAGCTATTTTAAAGACTGTAGGCTGGTTCAAATTTAAGACTAGAAGTGGTGCTTCATACTTCTGCTGTAATGAACTTGAGGAAAGCAAATTTATCAAACACAGATCTAGGAAAAGTCCTGTGATGGTCCTGAGCATAATTTGTCCTATTCCCTAATTGTAGAAAGTAGGACATTAGGGAATGTTTTTAAATGTTGTGTAATTTAAAATAAGCAGGAATCTCAATAAAGTATATTCTTACTACCTGGCAATCAAATTCTTGGAAAGAAACTTAGATATTTTTACATTAATGTCTTAAAGAACAACTTTTGGTTAAATACATGACTTTGGGTGAGTCATTAATGTCACTGAACCTCAGTGTCTTGTCTGTTAGTATCAGGTAACTGGGAATGGATGTCCTGCCAGACTGGGATACAGTCCTGGGTATGTTCCCTCTAGGACCATAAATTGTACCATCTAGTATTCTCATGGGGTTAGAAGGTTGAAGTTCTTCATACCCACTCACTACACAACTAAGGCTTAAGAAAATAAATGAATATTAAACAACTGGTAAGACGTGCCTACCAAGCCATCCTTTTTTTGAGTTCAACTAAGCCTAAGGAATTGGCTGTCTGTAAACTTGTTGCTATGGTTTTGTGCCTTGCTTTTTGTAAGTTCTTTCTCTCCACTTTTTTCCTCCCTTGGGTCCTTCTCTCGCTCCCCTTCCTCCCTCTTAAGGTGTTAACCCCTCCTCTGTGTGGCTGCTCTGCTCTTTGGGGACTTTGATGTCTAATCCCTAGATGAGGAAGTCTGCATCTTTATCTAGCACTAAAGATTTTCCCTACCCACAATAAAATAGTAAGAACATTATGAATAATTTTATGCAAAGAATATATGTGACAACTTACATGAAATAGAAAAATTCTTTAAAAGCACAACTTGTCAAAACTAATACAAAAGAGAATATTGGAATAAGTTTATATCTGCCAAAGAAATTGAAACCATAATTAAAATCCTTCCCCTGGAAAAATTCCAGGCCTAAATGGCCTCACTGGTTCAATCCTCCAAAACTTCAGGAGATAATACTGTGTTTACACATATTCTTTCAGAAAATAAAGAAAGAGAACTCTCATGGTTCATTTTGTGAGGTCAGTACAATCTTGAAACTGAAACATGATAAGGACATTGTAGGAAAAAAGTGACATCCCTTTTTCTATTATGAACACAGACTCAAAATTCTAAAACAATATTAGCAGAGTGCAACAATATAGGAGTAACATAACACTCCCTGACCAACTAAAATTTATTTAAGGAATACAATAGTAACTTAATATTTAAAACCCAATTAATCCATGTAATTTTGAAAGTAACTTTAAAACATAGAAAATCATATTATCATCTCAATAGATACAAAAAAGAAGTGTGACAAAATTTAACTCCATTCATGACTAACATAAGATGATGGCAAGAAAATTAAGAATAGAAGATAACTTTCTTAATGTGATAAAAGACATCTACAAAACTCTACAGTTGACACCATATTTAATGGCATAATATTGAACTCTCTTCCCTCAAATTTGGGAATGTCCAATGTTACCATGCCTATTTAATATACTTTTGAAGGTTCCAGTCAGAAGAGAAAAGAATAAAAATTATGTAAATATCAAAAGAAATAAAATCGCCTCTATTTACAAATGATGTACTTATATAAGAAATTTAAAAGAAGTTATAAGCTATTAGAATTAAATTATTTAGCAAATCTGCTGGTTGAGAAAATCCTTACAGAAAAAGTACTCTATTCCTACATATCAGCCAAAAATACAACAATAAAATTGGAAAAGTAATACTATTTAAAATGGCATTTAAAAGTTGTGTACTTGTGGATTAAACTTAACAAAAGATTTCTAATATGTCTATAATTAAAATTACAAAATGTGCTAAAATAAAGAATACTTACATGGGGAGATATATCAAGTTTGTGGATTGGAAGACTCAGTATTTTTAAGATGTTATTTTCCCTAAATTGATCTATATATTCAATCTGACCCCAATCAAAATACCTAGCAGGATTGACAAGCTGATTCCAAAATTTATATAAAAATGAAAGGACTCAAAAAAGCTTAGATAATATTGAGAAGAACAAAGTTGGAGGACTTAGACTACAGATTTCCAGACTTAGTGTAAAGCTCTAGTAATTAAGACAGGGTGCTATTATGCAAGGAGAGACAAATAGACCAAATAGACAGAAATATTATGAGTCAAGAAATAGACTCACACATACAGAATCTTGATTTATCATAAAGGTGCCATTGCAGTTCAGTGGGAGAAATTTGGCTTTGCATTAAACTGTGCTGTAACATTAAATATTCATATGAAAACATGAACTTGGCCCCCTATATTACAGCATACAGTAAAATTAGTTTGAGGTGGAATATAGATCTCTATGTGCAAGATAGAAAAATAAGCTTCAAGAAGAAAACAGAAGATACATCTATGACCTTAGGTTAGACATGAATTTCTTAAACAAGATACATAAAGCATTACCAAAAATAAAGCAAAACCCTGATAAACTGGACTTCAATAAAATTATGACTATCAATTCATTAAAAGATAGTAATCATTATAATAATGAAAAGACAGGCCATATACTGGGAGAAAATATTTGTAATTTATGTCTGGCAAAGGCTTGATACCCTGAATATATGAAGAGTAAATGCAAATTAATGTGATGTCAACAAACCATACAAATTTTTCAAAAATTTCAGACATTTCATAAATAGGATATCCAAATAATGAATAAGCATATAAAAATCTAATATTATTCATCAAGCAAATAAAAAACAGACTCTGACATAAATACAGGGAACAAGTTGATGGATGGTAGGGGTAGGAGTTGGGACAAAATTGGTGAAGGGGAGTGGGAGATATAGGCTTCCAGTTATGGAATGAGTAAGTCATGGAAATAAAAAGTCCAATATAGGGGCACCTGGGTGGCTCAGTGGGTTAAGCCGCTGCCTTCGGCTCAGGTCATGATCCCAGGGTCCTGGGATCGAGTCCCGCATCGGGCTCTCTGCTCAGCAGGGAGCCTGCTTCCCTCTCTCTCTCTCTGCCTGCCTCTCTGTCTACTGTGATCTCTCTCCGTCAAATAAATAAATAAAACCTTTAAAAAAATAAAAAATAAATAAATAAAAAGTCCAATATAGGGAATATAGTCAATGGTGATTTTAATAGTGTTGTATGGTAACAGATGGCAGCTACACTGTGGTGAGCAGAGCATAATGTAGAGACTTATCTAATCACTGTCATATACCTGAAACTAACGTAACATCATGTGTCAACTATGCTCAAAAAAAGCTAAGAAAATGTAAAAACTTTATACCACTAAAATGGCAAAAAGTTAAAGGAGTTACAGTAAAAAGGCCTATTCTCATACATTGTTGCTGGGAGTGTAACTGGTCCACTTACTTTGGAAAACTGACAATATCTACAAAAACTGCATCATGTAATTCAGGAACTTTACTCTCAGTTATATAAACAATAGAAATGTATACATATATTCACCAAAACCTCCAGCAAGAATGTCAATAGAATTATTATTCATAATAGCTAAAAAGCAGAAACAACAAAATGTCTATGAACAGGAGAATGGATAAAAAAACCATGATACATTCATACAATGGAATGCCACAGGCAATGGAAAAAATCAAATACTGATCAACAATGTGGATAAATATCAAAATAATTATGCCCTAAGAAGCCAGATCAAAAAAAGAGTGCATAGTTTTGATTTTATGTAAAGTTCAAACAGGTGAATTCAGTGTATTTGTGACAGAAGTCAGAATAGTGTTTATTCCAAGGGACTGTAATTATTGGGAGGAGGCATAAAAGGATTTCCTTGGGTGCTGGTAATATTCTCTGGCTTGATTTAGTGGTGGTTACACAGGAATATACATATACGAAGATTTCAGCTTTCTGGTCAAGATTTGTGTACTCTCTGCACTTTGCTGGATGCACATTATACGTAAAAAGCAAAATTTAAAATTAGATTTTAGTAAAGGTAAAAAGCATTAAACAAGAAAGAATATCCAATGTGAAAAAATAGTCCCTTCAACAAATGGTGTTGGGAATACTGGACAGCTACATGCAAAATAATTAAACTGAACTACTTTGTTACAGCATATGCAAAACAAATCGAAAATGCATTAAATAACTAAATGTAAGACATGAAAGCATAAATATCATAGAGGAGAACATACGCAGTAACCTCTGGCATTGGCTATAGCAACTTCTTTCTAGGTATGTCTCCTGAGGCAAGGGAAACAAATGTAAAAATAAATCATTGGGGCTTCATCAAAATAAAAAGCTACACAGCAAAGGAAACAATCAATAGAACTAATAGGCAACCCAAGGAATGAGAGGAGAGATTTGTAAATGACATATCTGATAAAGGGTTAGTATCCAAAATATATAAAGAACTTATAAAACTTAACACCCCAAAACCAAATAATCCAGTTTAAAAATGGGCAGAAGATATGAATAGACATTTCTCCAAGGAAAACATCCAGGGAAGACACATGAAAAGATACTCAACATCACTCCATCCTAGGGAAATACAAACCAAAACCGCAATGCGATATCACCTCACACCTGTCATAATGGCTAAAATCAACAGCACAAGAAACAGCAGGTGTTAGTGAGGATGTGGAGAAAGCGGAAACTTCTTGTATTATTGGTGGGAATGCAAGCTGAGGCAGCCACTCTGGAAAACAGTATGGAGGTTCCTCAAAAAATTGAAAATAGAACTACCCTACAATCCAGCAATTGCACTACTGGGTATTTGTACATAGAATACAAAAAATACTAATTTGAAGGGAAACATGCCTCCTGAGGTTTACAGCAGCCTTGTCTACCATAGCCAAGTCGTCGAAACAATATCTCTCTACTGATGAACAGGTAGGTAAGATATACACACATACACAATGGAATATTAGTCATAGAAAAGAATAAAATCTTGCCACAAGTGGATGGAGTTAGGGAGTATAATGCTAAGTGGAGGAAGTCAGTCAGAGAAAGACAAATAGCACATGATTTCACTCATTTGTGAAATTTAAGAAACAAAACAAAGGGAAAAAAGAGCAAAGGGAAAAAAGAGAAAGGCAAGCCAAGAAACACACACTTGACTATAGAGAACAGACTGATCATTATCAGAGGGGAGGTAGATGGGGGGATGGGTAAAATAGGTGATGGGGTTTAAGGCATGCACCTGTTGTGATGAGCACTGGGTGATGTACAGAAGTGTTGAATCAGTATATTGTACACCTGACAGTAATATTACACTGTATGTTAACTAACTGGAATTTAAATTAAAACTTAAAAAATTAAGATAAAATAATAAAAGTTAAAGCAACATGTGGAAGAACATAAATCCCAAATTCTTACACCTCTGAATGGGCAGACCACTAGGTTACAGTTTCCTGGAGTGAACAGCAGGCAGAGTACACTGAGGTTTGGGCAGGATTTAGGTTCAGTAGAGGTCACCTAACCCCTTGAGCAGTAGACTTTAGAGCTAACAGCCCTTGAGCTCCTGTGGATGACTCAGCTGATACAAACAGGCTTGAGTACCTCAAAGAGAGCAGAGAACTGAGCAGCCTCAGGCACCCAGCTAGACTCTGCAGCCTAGTAGCCTCTAGCAACCAGAAGGGGACTTTTGGTACTTAGACTTTCCTTATCTCACCAGCAGATCCTGCAGGGTGCCTCTGGCATAGACTGACACTGGACCTTTGCATTTTGTTCATTTACCACAAAAAAAGCAGTCCCATTCTATGCATACCTTTTTGAGGATAGGTTTTTAGGCATCATCACTAAGACTACCACTATGTAATCCATTTTAGGACGTTGGAAAACTATTTTTAATCCATTCTGATAGACAAATATGTTCAAGAACTGCAAGTATTCTAAATTTGGTTTTTGGATTTTGTATCACATCCCCAAACTTTGCTGTGGATGGAAGTAACAGCCAAAAAGCTCTGTCTAAATCATTGCTTTCTGTTGCTCTAAGCTTACTCAGTGTTGACTGCTGTCTTAGATGCCAAGCTGAACCAAGAGCATCGTAAGCTTCTATCTAGCCTTTGATGTCATAAACTATAATGACTAAAACAATAGCCCTGTTTGACAATGACCATCTCAGATTCTTATCCATCTCAAGCTATAAAGGGAGACATGTTAGGATTTATGGTAACATATTGGCCAGTTGAAACCTTATAAATTGCTTTCACAATCAAGTGAACAAAAGATTTTCAGGGACAAGTCATTTGCAAAGAACTACAACATTGTAACTGACAGCTCTTTGTCTAGTGTACATTCATCCTTGCTAGTATTGTCTTACATGTATATGAGACTTCACAATTTCAGCATGCTTCTATATATATTGTCTCATTTGATTTTCATAAATTTCCATAAATTTCCATAAAATAAGTACCATATCCCTTGGAAGTCCATTCAAGGTCACCCACTAAGTGGAAATTTTGGGACTGGAACTCATATGACTTAGTCATTATACTCCATTTCTATGGTGGTGGGGCTGGACTTTCAAGTGAAATCTTTTGCTTTTGAGCCTTCAAATTAGAGAGTTTGAACTAGCAAGCAGCCCTTCCCCCATCTATCTCATATTGCACAAAACCTTGCAATTCTTGACATTTATACAGGAGGTGTTCATCACATGAGGTAGGGCATACCAGGATCATGAACCTCATGGAGATCTTGTTATATTGCCCCCAAATTAATAGACACCCATGATAAAAGTCACAGGCTTGTAAAAAATCATAAACAAAGCTCCACATTTTGCTCTAGGTTTAGAGAGTACCAGATAAACTTCTACTGAATCATTAGAGAGAGAAAACAAATGCATAATTGCCATCTCAAACACGTAAGTGACATTATTTTTTAAGTAAAGTGTAAAACACAGGATTTTACTCTTAAGGAGGAAATAAAGTTTAAAAATTAAGTTAAACATCTGAAGTGATTATTAATAGGTATAATTCATGCACTATCATAATTGCCTATACTCTGGATATATTATTTTTCTCTATTGTTTTATTAAAGTATAATTTACTTTCAGCAGAATTCCTCCTTTTTAGTTGTTTAGTTCCAGAAGTTTTGGCTGACACATAACCACCACCCGAGTCAAGATACAGAACAGTCTTGTCAATCCTCCAAAGTTTTATGTCATTATGTTTTATGACTTTTTACAATTGCGTACAATGTATTGAAAGACCAAGACATCCAGAAACATAGAAGTTATGTAATGTATGTATAAGCCAAAAATGTGTATATTTCGGCATTATTTATTTGTCCTTTATTTATAGATTGGGAAACTGGGACCCAGAAAAGCCAATAATTTCTCTAAGTGGTGACACTAGGGTTGAAAACATGTTTGTCAGACTCCCCAACTCTTATCATTATTCCAGGGTGCACTCTGTTGAGATAAGGAAAGTTAAGGAATACCCAACTGATGTAGAAAAACCTAAGAAGACCCTCTGTCAGGAAAATGGGGCTTGCTGCGGTGGTCTCCAGCTCCCTGGTTATGTATTTATTTAAAAAATTTTTTTTAAAATCTTTTATTGACATGTCATGTATTATTAGCCCCAGGGGTACAGGTTATTTATTTTTTTAAATAATTTTTAAATTTTTTATTAACATATAATGTATTATTAGCCCCAGGGGCACAGGTTATTTATTTATTTTTTAATTATTTTTTTATTTTTTTATTAACATATAATGTATTATTAGCCTCCCTGGTTATAAAGAAATAGGTTGTTCTTCCTTTTCTTTGATAACACAAACCCACCTTCATCAATCATTTTCAACTTAGCCTAACGTGAGACTTTTCTCCCTATATGAATTCTGCTCTGTTTTACAATAGAAATTTGCAAGAGAACATAATTTTCAGACTGTGCTGTACTTGAACAAATGGTTAATTCCATAATTCTATGATTCTAGCTCCAACTTGAACATTAAATGTGTGAGATGCCTAAGTTTATCAATGGGCAAGCTATCCTGGACTGAAATCCCACAGAAGAAGAGATGATTAATCAGACAAGTAAAAATTTGCAGTTTATAGCATCATCCAACTGCGTATAGAGCAAGAATCATTATATTTTTACATGCTGGGAATAGTCATCTTAATTGTTAGTCAATAAAAATTCTCATTTAAAGGATTGCTGCTGTGGGGTCTGCTATTGTTTCCTGAAACTGCAGACACACGCTGAGAATTCACAGAAAAGCATACTGCACAATACTTGATAAAATGTTATAAAGTACTAAAGAGGCACAATCCCTTGTCCATTAAAAATGCAGTAAATTTTTCTGAAAATTAGATTTTATACTGTGTGTTATTTTTTTTCCTTTTAGAACCATAGATTAATATTTCCATTAGAGCTTAGATAGAATGATATGATAAATATAATGAAATGAAAGATTATAGTTGTCCACTGGATATCAGAAGAAAAAGATTGGGAGAATTATAATAAAATTAAAACTCAAAGGAATTCAAACTCATTCCATCTGCAATTAAAGCACACATTTAAGTCATAAGGTTAGGCAGCTTTGGAAGAGGAGCTGTGCTAATTTATAGGTATTTAATTAACTCCACAGGGTAGAGTCCCTGTTGTTACTTTGTGAGTATAATATTTATATTGATAATTATAAAACTAATTTAAGATACTAAAAAAGACCTGACTGAATACAGTAAAGCTCGTTCTCTCTCAAATTCCAAATAGTCCATCCCAGATTATGAAAATTGACCCAATATTTAGCAAGATCTTTATTCAAAACTTCAGTGGTAGTGGGACAAGAATGAAGGGAGAGTAAAGATTTCCTTCTTTTTCTTCTTTGGATGGAGGAATATAAAGTGTATTTTGTGTAGACCTAAATGTGAGACCTGAAACCATAAATATCCTAGTAGGGAGCATAGGCAGTAATTTTTCTGACATGATATATATGATAGCAACATTTTTCTGCATATGTCTCCTAAGGCAAGGGAAACAAAAGAAAAAACAAAGTTTTGGGACTACATAAAAATAAAAAGCTTCTGCTTAGCAAAGGAAACAATCAGCAAAAGTAACAGCCTAAGGAATGGGAGAAGAGATTTGTAGTTGACATATCTAATAAAGGGTTAGTATCCAAAATATACAAAGAACTTATAAAACTCAACACCCAAAACCCAAATAATCCAATTTGAAAATGGGCAGAAGACATCAATACACAATTCTCCAAGGAAGGCATCCAGATGCTCAACAGAAACATGAAAAGATGCTCAACATCACTCCATCGTAGGGAAATACAAACCAAAACCACAATATGATATCACCTCACACCTGACAGAATGGTTAAAATCAAAAGCACAAGAAACAACAGTGTTGTCGAGGATGTGGAGAAAAAAGAACAGCACCCTTGCAGTGTTTGTGGTAATGAAAACCGGTGCAGCCATTCTGGAAAACAGTATGAAGGTTCTTCAAAAAATTAAAAATGAAATTACCGTGTGATCTAGTTATTCTACTTTGGATATCCAAAGTATACAAAACCACCAATTTGAAGGGATACATGTGCTCCTTGTTTATTGCAGCATCATTCATAATAACCAAATTATGGAAGCAACCCAAGTACCCACTGATAAATAAATGGATAAAGAAGAAATAAATGGTGCTGGGAAAACTGGACAGCTATATGTAGAAGAATGAAACTCGACCATTCTCTTACACTGTACACAAAGATAAACTCAAAATGGGTAAAAGACCTCAATGTGAGACAGGAATCCATCAGAATCCTAGAGGAGAACATAGGCAGTAACCTCTTCGATATCAGCCACAGCAGGTTCTTTCAAGATGTGTCTCCAAAGGCAAAGGAAACAAAAGCGAAAATAAACTTTTGGGACTTCATCAAAATCAAAAGCTTCTGTACAAGACACATGAAAAAATATTCATCATCACTAGCCATCAGGGAGATTCAAATTAAAACCACATTGAGATATCACTTTACACCAGTTAGAATGGCCAAAATTAGCAAGACAGGAAACAACATGAGTTGGAGGGGATGTGGAGAAAGGGGAACCCTCTTACACTGTTGGTGGGAATGCAAGTTGGTGCAGCCACTTTGGAGAACAGTGTGGAGATTCCTCAAGAAATTAAAAATAGAGCTTCCCTACGACCCTGCCATTGCACTCCTGGGTATTTACCCCAAAGATACAGATGTAGTGAAAAGAAGGGCCGTCTGTACCCCAATGTTTATAGCAGCAATGGCCACGGTCGCCAAACTGTGGAAAGAACCAAGATGCCCTTCAACAGATGAATGAATAAGGAAGATGTGGTCCGTATTATATATTATTATGCCTCCATCAAAAAGGATGAATACCCAACTTTTGTAGCAACATGGACGGGACTGGAAGAGATTATGCTGAGTGAAATAAGTCAAGCAGAGAGAGTCAATTATCATATGGTTTCACTTATTTGTGGAGCATAACAAATAGCATGGAGGACATGGGGAGTTAGAGAGGAGAAGGGAGTTGGGGGAAATTGGAAGGGGAGGTGAACCATGAGAGACTATGGACTCGGAAAAACAATCTGAGGGTTTTGAAGGGGCAGGGGGGTGGGAGGTTGGGGGAACCAGGTGGTGGGTATTAGAGAGGGCACAGATGGCATGGAGCATTGGGTGTGGTGCAAAAACAAGGAATACTGTTATGCTGAAAATAAAAATATAAAAAAAATAAAAATAAAATAAAATAAAATAAAGAAGAAATTACACACATACACACACACACACACAAGAACATTGCTCAGCCATAAAAAAGAATAAAATCTTGCTATTTGCAACAATATGGATGGAACCAGAGAGTATAATGCTAAGTGAAGTAAGTCAGTCAGAGAAAGAGAAAATGCCATATGGTTTCACTTATATGTGGAATTTAAGAAACAAAAAACAAAGAAAAAAAAAAAGATGCTAACCAAAAAACAGACTCTTAACTTTAGAGAACCAACTGATGGTTACCAGAGGGAAGGTTGGTGGGGAACGGGGGAAATAGGTGAAGGGAGTTAAGAATACACTTATCAGGGCGCCTGGGTGGCTCAGTGGGTTAAAGAATATGCTTATCATGAGGGACTCCTAGTAATGTAAAGAGTTGTTGAATCACTATATTGTACACCTGAAACTAATATAAACTGTATGCTAACTATATTGGAATAAAAACAATAAATGCATAAATAAAAAGATAGGTAGATAGTACCCATTTGCTTTTTACCACCTTGGCTGAAAGTAACATAAGGCCAACAGGATAATGCAATTTCCTTTAAAGGACACCCTTGACAAACCAGTCAATTCCTCAGTTAGTATTTATTCAATGTAAATTTTTTTTAACCTCTCTTGCATTTCCCCCACTCCCTCTAAGGCACCCCCCCCCCCCCCCCCGCAAAGTCATCTAAATTTTCTCCTTTGTATTCAGGAACTGACTCTATTCTAGAGCTTGCTGGAAGATCAGCCAACAGGGCTACAGAACTCCATGCTCTCCCAACACTGGGAGCAACATTGTTGAGAAGCAGAACTCTCCTGGGGTGGGGGCTAAATCCATTAAACTCAAAGTTCTTAGAGGAAGTTGTGGAGATGTAAAAAGGGGTAGTAATTGACAATATTTGCTGAGCATGGAACGGACAGTATTTATACAATTATCTCTAAACTTCATCATGCCTGTCTTTGGAGAGGAGTGTTAAGTGTTATTTTCTAAATTGTCTTTGAGTTAGGGGCACCAGGGTTTCTCAGCCAGTTAAGTGTCTGCCTTTGGCACAGGTCATGATGCCAGGGTCCTTGGATCTAACTGGTGTTGGGGGTGGGGGTGGGAGGTTCCCTGTTCAGCGGGGAGCCTTCTTCTCCCTCTCCCTCTGCCTCTGCCCCTCCCCTCCACTCATGTTCTCTCTTGCTGGGTCTGCTCTCTCAAATAGATAAAATCTTTTTTTTTTAATAAAAAAAAATAAATTATCTTGAGTTAAAACTCTGAACGATTCCAAAAATATTAGAGAAATTGTTACTAGAGTAAATATATATATGTGTATATATATATATTTTAAAGAGTTTGTTTATTTATTTGACAGAGAGATCACAAGTAGGCAGAGAGAGGGAAGCAGGCTCCCCGCTGAGCAGAGAGCCCGATGCGGGGCTGATCCCAGGATGCCGAGATCATGACCTGAGCCGAAGGCAGAGGTTTAACCCACTGAGCCACCCAGGTGCCCCTAGAGTAAATATATTTTTAAAAGAATAAGACTTTATTCATTATTCACAATGGTATACTTAGAATCTAACACTAGATCTCTTAAAGTTAATATCTTTATATCTCCCTCTCTTCTGCTTCTGTCTTCCCATCACCTTCTCAGATTCTGACCCTTCTGCCCTGGGGCTGCCCTCTTCTAAGAACACTTATAATTCCCCTCGCCTACTCTGATAATCTCCCCATTTTAAGATCCTTGATGTATTTACATCTGCAGGGTTCCTTTTGCCATGTCAGATAATGTATACACCGGTTTCAGAGATTAGGATGCGGATAACTTTCAGGGAGTCATTATTCTGTCTACCACACATGACAGTTGCTAAGCTTTTGTTCTGTGGTGACAAACCCCATTTTCTGTATCTCTAATTAGAGAGAATGGGACTCTGCAAACTGTTACTTCTGTTTAGGTAGCTGCTTCTCTTTTAGGTTCTGCCAATAGGGGGCATTAAAGGCTACAGGAAGGCAGGGAGAGGAAGAGAATTAATTCTGTTCAGCACTATGCTCTTATTGGCATAGCCCCAGAAATGGTCCTCCCTGGCAGCAGCAGATGGTGTACATCCCAACTTCTCCCCATATAAGCTCAGAATGGCCATACTTCCAGAATCAGCCTCATTACCCTTGGACCTATGTACACTGGACAATGGACCTCTTCAGAAGTTTAAGTCTCCACTCATCAAAGCCCCTGCTCCAAGCATCTGGCTTCTAAAAACCTCAAATTATTTTCTTTCTTTCTCCAACCATAGATAGAACAAACAGCTTTTTGCAATAATTACTGTAGTGTGTGTTTTTAGATTTTTTGGTTCTCTAGCATCTGTTTAACTGTTTCCTTACATTAAAATGTCTTAGTTGAAGTACCTAGGATACTTTTGATCTGTTTTTAAACTCTCCCAACAAATGGGTACAGAACTAAGGAATGATAATAGCCTTAGAAGAAATGGCTGGAAAGAGTTGTGAGGGAAGAAAAATGATCTCAAACCTGTCTGATGCAGTTGTTTTACAAGAAAGGTTATGGTGTAGAAAAAAGTCTATCTTCCCAACAAAATCATTTCACAGGATTGTAATATGAAATTTTTTTTTAATGAGAAGGAACAAAAATCCCAAAGACATTTACTTTTTTTTTAATAAAAAAATCATTTAGAAGAATACAACACAGGATTATTAGGAAATCTTAATCCAGTTTAAAGTTAAAACTATGCAAGAAATGGATTTAATTTGGCCAGACTTAATTCAATACTTATGAAAAAAAATTTTTTTTTCTTAGTAGGCTCCATGGCCAGTGTGGAACCCAATACAGGGCTTGAACTCACAACCCTGAGGGCAAGGCAAGGACTGAGTTCAAGAGTCCTACACTTACTTGACTGAGCCACCCAGGTGCTCCAATACTTATGTAATTTTTGTTACCCATAGTTTAATAGTCTTTTCAATGAAGATCTTAATAAAATTTCACACATGTATATGTGTGCCCGTGTGTGTATGTGTGAAAGAGATTTATGTTTTACAATCTTACAATCTTTAATTAAGTTTCCAAAAGAAAGGATGCATTTGAATTTCTACATGTGTGCTAGAGTGCAACTACACTCACAATTTATGACCTCATTACATGTTTGGACATCCTTTTGATTACACTCCTGCCAGAGATAAAAGCACTCAACATAAAATAATAATGTTTCAATCATGGAAATGTGATCTTAATCATGTTTAAATCTGCTTTTTATACTCTGACATTAATTAGCAACGCAGAACCCCTTCTAAACCTCCACACCCGGTCTTTGAAGAGGTTATTCATCAGATCGGAATGATGTTTGTCTAGGAGTGCACTTCTCTTAATGGACTTAATATCATTATTTCTAAAATGTCCAGATCCTCATCCCCTCCCCACCTCTCCCAGCTCCTACTCAAGGTCGATGGCCTACATAGGTCTTTAAGGTCATTGAGACATTGAGAGGACGTGATGTGATACAAATCTATCAGAGTCAAAACAATCAAGTACTCGTGTATTAAAAAGATGACACATTGGGGGCCTCATAGGGAGAAGTTGGGGAAATAGAGCAAGTCACACTGAAGGTTACCAGGTATCTGAAGTTGAGGGACATGAACAAAGGAGTTTAAAGGGAGAAAATAATTTACAAAAAGAAAAACTAAAACGGGGTGTGTGTGTGCATGTGTCTAGACTAGAACATGGATAATATTCTTATGTTCCAATCTGAGGCTAGTGCTAGTAGTAAGGAACTCAGGGAATGTAAGGAAGACTCAGATGTATAGATTCTTTCCCACTGGTTACAAGTTGCTTCCCTGAGTTACCACCCATCCTTCTGCAGCACTCTCCTCCTCCTCCAAGCACAGAGCTCAAGGTTATCACAGAGATTTCCCCATACCCTAATATAGGCTTGTTTACTGAGAAATTAATGAGAATTTAAGATGAGATTAGTTATGTCATTATCTAATAAGCTGACCTATCATAGAAATGGCTTTAACAGTCTGAATTACTGTGCAAGATTAGAGACTCATAGTGTGTGCCAGTTAGAAAAGAGAGGAGGTTCTATGGGAAAATATTAATTTTGATTTGAAAATATAGATGTAAGGACAAAAGCAGAGAAAAACAAAACCCAGCTATAAATGAATTTAAAGTTTATAAAACCAGATTCATGTTTCAAATCCATGGGCAAAGGTTTAACTGGAAACCTTAGTGTTATACCCAGACTCCTATGCACCCTCCTCCTTAATATCACAGGGTAGTGAGCATAAGAAAAGCACAATTATTAGGAAAACATACAGTAAGGAGTATTTAAAAAAAACAATGGTGGTAGAGGGAAGGTTTGAGGATACTTAGCACATCAGCAAAGGAAACATGCAATATGGCTTCTGTGAGCTAAATGGCAAATCAATTTGAGTGGCTTATATATTTAACCATTAGCACCTTTGCATTTCTCTGATGACTCAACTGAAAATTTAAGCCTGGAGAGAGGACCTTGGGCACTAATGGGTTCATGCATCCTCATCCCCATGTAAGGTACTAACGGAATCATATACATGCTGTGTTGTTTATCCTAGCGCCTCCAGTGTGTACTAATGACTCAGGAACGATGTCTAATATTATTAGGTGTGCCTTCTTTCTTCCCTGATGTTCAGATAATATATGGTAGAGAGTTTGGATCACTGACTGAAATATGGATGATTATTTTTCTTTTAATTTATTATGTCAGATGAAGGTGTATTTTCTGACACTGTTTAAGAAATATTTTAAATTATTTTTACAGTGTTTTTTTCTATCCTGGCATATGTCTCTGGGGAATTACACAAAATTTACCACTTGGGTCTATATATCTATATATCATTTCTTTTGTTGGAATGATATATACTGCCAAAATATCTAAATGAAACAAGAAAAAGAATTCAAGCTTTCTGGATATAGGCAAAACATCTGAATAATTGAATGAATCACTCCATTTTCATCTGGGTCTTTTGTTAGAGGGTAGCTTTAGGCATAACTACACAATAGAAGGTGAAATGAAGAGGAACGAGCTAATTAGTGTTAAATAAACAAGAGTGTAGATGTGCCAAACTTGGTATGTTGATCCAAATTAATCAGCAAAATTTTCTACAGTAATTGTATTAACTGAATAATTTTCCAATTTCAGTTTTTCTTTTTGTTGTAAAGAATGGTCAAGTTCATATACTTATCATCATCATTCTGTTTCACCCTTGACCATGCTTTATATCCAGCTTTTGTTTTTATTCCTCTTCTTGGTTTCTTCTACTTTGATTCCAGGATGGCTCCTGCTTTTCTTCTCTTCTGTCCATTGCTTGCAGTATTAACTATACAGGTGGTCTGTAGTTCAATTTTAAAAGGTTAATACCGATCGGTGACAGATACTCAAAATTATCCTTTGTTAGTCTGAAACCGTTAAGTCATATTACTAATTAGCTGACCTGCCAATATTTGCTTCACATGAAATCCATTCACATAATTTCTAAATTTTTTATAATATATTTTAATTGCTCCTATAACTATTAAGTTCAAGTAATGTCCTACCATCAAAGCACATCATTAAATACATTGCATGTAGAAATGTACTTACTTCACATAGCCTTATTATTGTTTCCAACAGCTATTTTGTATAGTTTATTTTAATTTTTAACAAGATGAAGGCCTCCCAATCCCCTTTAAAGGTGTGTTAATGAAGCAAAGTCAATTCAAACCCATTCTTTCCAAATGTCAGATTTTCCAAATCCTGTGTCTTTTCAGTATAAGCCAAAAGTCACATCTCAGCTTTTTCAGTGCTTGTGAAAGAAAATAATAGTGGCATGAATAATCACAATAGATGTATTCTTTTTAATCTCACTAATCAAAGTTAATAATGAGGTATAATGAGTAATATCTTTGTGGAAAATTATACCAGCAATTGTCACGTATGAAAAATTCAAGTTTTATAATTACAGAAAGTATATGATAATGCTGGGTTATAATTTTCTCACTATAAATTATTTTAAATAGAAAATAACTTCCCTGTTATTAGCCAGTGCATACTGGGACATTTTTCTGTTGCTTATCCGCCTGCAGGTGGCCACATTACTCAACCATAACTTTCAGTATTGCCTTTTTTGAATTTCCGTGCAAAATCCAGATTAGTCTTGCAACTCTTTGGGTCGGCAAACCAGCAGGATTCACTTTGAGAAATGTGCCACTTTGCAGTGCCCTGACCATATGAGTTTTCTGCCAATTTCATTAAAATATAGAGGTTGCATGCCTACCAATTTTTCTGTTTCTGGAAGGTAGCTCCATCACTGCCTTATCCCATAGTGATGTGGGAAAGGGGCGGGGAGGTCTCCTCTTGGATTATATTTTCTCATTTCCTCGTCTCTTCCAGTAATTACAAATTAGAATCTCTCTGCCGGGGAAGTAAGCATCTAGGCATTTGCAGTCTCCTTTTGGACCCTTTTGTCAGTTGCTATGTGATTTATTATGGACTTGGCATTCATCTCTTCTGGTTCCGTAGCTGTCTTTGCTGGGCCAGGAAAGCTGCTCTTTAGCTACCTTGTATTAATGATAGTTTTTTATTTTTGGGTGTAGTATAAATTTCATAACCATAATCATTTTCTGCAGTGTGTATAAAGGCAAGTTTGCTTTTAAAGAAACTTTGACTCCTAATATAGTCATTCAGCACTTGGTACAAGTATTTAGATCACTATTAGATAGAATGCATTCCTATATTTTAGAAATGATTTCTCTATTACTTTGAAAGGGTCCTTATATGTCTCTTCGGTGACATCTTACTATGTTTGTCAAATGCTATTTTCAAGCCATATGTAGTAATTAAGTAAAATTATATTATTACCTATATGAGAAAGTATAAAAATATTGTATCTTAGATACATGTGATACATAATAAAACAACATAGTTGTCACATGGATGACTTGATGTGTAGTGAACAAGATGAAGCCTAAACCTTAGGTTTTTGTTTTTTTTTTAATTTAAAACTAAACACCCGAAACATAAATGATCTAATGTAAAAGTGAGCAGAAGACATGAATAGACATTTCCCCAAAGAAGACATACAGATGGCGAACAGACCTGTGAAAAGATGCCCAACATTACTCATCATCAGGGAAATATACATCACAACTACAATGAGATATAACCTCACACCAATCAGAAAATGCAAGAAACAACAGGTGTTGGGTAGGCTGCAGAGAAAGAGAACCCTCTTACATTGTTGGTGGGAAAGCAAACTGGTACAGCTACTCTGGAAAACAGTATGGAGGGAGGCTCCTCAAAAACTTAGAAATAGAGCTGCCCTACAATCCAGCAATTGTACTACTAGTCATTTACACAAAGAATATGAAAATACTAATTCAAAGGGATACATGCATCCTGATGTTTGTAGCATCATTGTCTATAATAGCCAAACTATGGAAACAGCCCAAAAATATGTACAGTGGAATATTACTCAGCCAAAAAAAATAATGAAATTTTGCCATCAGCAACGACATGGATGGAGCTAGAGTGTATTCTGCTAATCGAAATAAGTCAATCAGAGAAGGACAAATACTATATGATTTTATTCATATGTGGAATTTAAGAAACAAAACAAAAGATCATAGGGAAAAAAAGAGAGAAGCAAACCAAGACATAGACTCTAAACTATAAAGAACAAACTGATGGTTATCAGAGAGGAGGTGGGTGGGAAAATGGATTCAACAGGTGATGGGGATTAAGGAGTGCACTTGCTGTGCTGAGTACCGGGTGTCGTAATGGACATGTTGAATTGCTACATTGTACACCTGAAATTAATATTATAGTGTATGTTAACTAACTGGAATTTAAATAAAACTTCAAAAAGAGAAATGTATGAGTTTTCTTTTGCTTTTTACAAAAAAAACCAGACATAAAACCACAAAAAATGATAAAAAAATACACAAACTTCAATCATTTTAAAAAGAAATGTTTTAGATGATAAAGAATAAATGCAGTGATTATGAAACATAGGTATTCAGGGAAATTATATTTTTAATGGTATATGCCTATAGTAATTCTATAACCAGAGCATGTGATTACTTTGAATTTATGTAAAGTTTTAATTTCATATTTTACATTTTTCCTACAGACTGTATTTAGGGAAATACGACATCCCCAAATTGTATATGTATTGTATGTATTTCTCTACATGCAACTTAAACAAGAGGTTTTAGGCATCACAATTATATTCTATAGGTTAATGATAAATGCAGTCAGAAAAAACTCTGCCATTCAATCACTGGTGATTTAAAAAATATGAATTGACTGTTTGAATTAAGTAATCAACAATATATAAAATGAATTTTTTTATGTTATCATGGCATCAATCAGAAGCTAGTTGTGGCTTAAACCACACACACACACACACACACACACACACACACAAGTTTGGTGTCTACCACCAGAACAGTATAGTGACAGGTTTATGACAACTGGTCATGATAAACACATGCCCAGGGCAAATTATGAATTCGTTTGTGTTCAGGACTAGAATTGTGTACAGCTACTCTGAGTGTCTGTAGTTTATGGCTTAGATTAAAGATCCACCAAGTTTATACATTTACTAAGGCAAATGCAGGATCTGGGCATTTTATTACATCTTTACTTATTTTATGTTTTTGAAAATATATATCTATATATATAGATATAATATAAAATATATATAGATATATATAAAATATATATCTATATATATAGATAATTCACATAAACCTTTTTAATGGAATGAAAAAAATTAAATGCCTTCTGCTTTGCTGTCCTCCATCTTACCCTCATCTTTATAATCTCTGACAAGAGTGTTATGGCCCAAAACTACAATATAATAAGTCTAGGCACTATAAATGATGTGGAGTTCATCTTTCCAAATAAAGGGGATGTGGCAACATTTCTTTTTTTTTTAAATTTTAATTCAATTAGCAACATATATTACATCATTAGTTTCAGATGTAGAGTTCGGCAATTCATCAGGTGTCTATGATACACAGTGCTCTTTATATCACTTAATATCTCTTTAATGCATAGTTACACTGAGCCATTAACTTAAGCATGAAAAAGAGGAGCTTCAATCTTTAAATCGTTTGTTATATAATGAAAGCAAAAGGAAAAAAAAGTCATGTAGGGACTAAGAGTTGCATAAAGTTGTAAAGAAAGGTTTAGTACTGAATGAAGATGATTGTCCAGTCATTAGAGTAAACCTTTATTAGGAGAAGTTTTATCCTTAAATGGTGCTACAATGGTAATTGGAAAAAAGGTGTAAGCACAAATAGTCATTGTCTCTAATTCCTCTTTGGTTTCCCAGTGTTGTGCATTGCTCAGAGCTTCCTGTACAGCCAGATACCTGGCCTCCCTCTCACAATGTGCCCATATTTCTGACACTCTCCTTCCCAGCTGATCTGCAGTTCTAGGACTAGGGCTGGACCAAGAGCTCATTGTCTGACTTTTCTTCTTAGAATCCTTCTCTCAGGTGTTAGTTGTGTCCCACAACATTACCTGTGCTTGTCAGACAGCCCTAGATATACAGGATTGACGGGGGGTTGCAAATTGAATGAGTTACACTGCAGTGAGGGTTATCTTTGCTTATGTGTATCTTAGGAAATATTCAAGGATGGCAAGAAACTCCAAAAGTTCTCACAAGCATACTTGTGCAAGAACCCTCATGAGCTTGCACATGCAGATATATAATTTGCTTTATTGCATCAGGCTGTTTATGCCATAAAGTGTAAAAGAAAATTTTATTGATGGGGAGTACATATCTAAGTTACCAGTAACATTTATTGTTGGCAAAGTTCTACTAGACTAGGACTCTTAGACTTCTAGATAAATTAGATTGAGCCATGTCCTGCTTAAAAGTGAGAAAGAGAAAAGTAGTCCCTGACATCTGGCTGTTGTTCTCCAGGTACTATCAGCTTGGCCTTGGTGTTCCCCTGTTGAATATAAACATGTTTATGGAACATCAATATTAGACAAGGCCACTCTGTGACCTTGATGAATAAGAAAAGGAACATGATTCCTCTGTAATCATGTCTGAAAATAGACAAAACATTGGTATTGTCCATGTCACAAAAATGATCCAATATCCTGCACTTTTTTTTGTTGTGTAATTTTTTTATTGGGTTATATTAATCATCATACAGTACATCATTAGGTTTTGATGTAGTGTTCCATGATTCATTGTTTGAGTATAACACCCAGTGCTCCATGCAATCCATACCCTCCTTAATACCCAACACCAGGCTCACCCATCCCCACCCCCCTTCTTTCTAAAACCCTCAGTTTGTTTCCCGGAGTCCATAGTCTCTCATGTTTCCTCTCCTACTCCAATTTTTCCCCCTGCATTTTTCCCTTCTCCTAATGTCCTCCATGCTAATTCTTCATGTTCCACAGATAACTGAAACCATATGATAATTGACCTTCTCTGACTTATTTCACTCAGCATAATCTTCTCCAGTCCCACCCATGTTGTTGCAAAAGTTGGGTATTCATCCTTTGTGATGGTTAGGTAGTATTCCACTGTGTATATGGACCACATTTTTATCCATTCATCTGTTGAAGGGCATCTTGGCACTTTCCACATTTTGGCTATTATGGACATTGCTGCTATGAACATTGAGGTGCATATGGCCCTTCTTTTCACTACATCTGTATAGTTGGGGTAGATACCTATAATGCAATTGCTGGGTCATAGGGTAGCTCTATCTTTAATTTTTTGAGGAACTTCTGTACTGTTTATCCCTGGGATGCAACAGTGGTTCTACATTTGCAAATCAATCAATGTGATAGAACATATAAATAAGAGAAGAGACAAGAACCACATGTTCCTCTCAATTGATGCAGAAAAAGCATTTGACAAAATACAACACCTTTTCCTGATAAAACTCTTCAGAGTATAGAGATAGAGGGAACATTCCTCAACTTCATAAAATCCATCTATGAAAAACCCACAGTGAAAATCATTCTCAATGGAGAAAAGCTAAGAGCCTTCCCATTGAGATCAGGAACACAAGAATATCCACTCTCTACCATTATTGTTCAATATAGTACTAGAAGTCATAGCAACAGCAATTAGACAACAAAAGGAAGTAAAAGGTATTCATATTGGCAAACAGGAAGTCAAACTCTCTCTCTTCACAGATGACATCATATTGTATGTGGAAAATCCAAAATCTCTGCCCGCAAATCACTAGAACTCATACAGCAATTCAGTAACGTGGCAGGATACAAAATCAATGTACAGAAATCAGTTGCTTTCTTATACACTAACGATGAAACTTTAGAACAAGAAATTAAAGAATTGATTCCATTTACAATGACACCAAAAACAATAAGATACCTTGGTATGAACCTAAACAAAAAGGTAAATGACCTATACTCTAGGAACTAAAAAACACTCATGAAAGATATTGAAGAAGACACAAAAAGATGGAAAAACATCCCATGCTCATGGATCAGAAGTATAAACATTGTTAAAATGTCTATGCTGCCCAGAGCAATCTGTACTTTCAACACCATCCCAATCAAAATATCCTGCACCCTTGTGAGTGACTCCTGCTTCTTGACTTCCTACAGCTCTAGGCTTAGTCTAGTCTATCCTCCTTCAATATAAGACTTACCAAGATCCTCACTGAATTACCCCTACACCACTTCCTAGCAGCATCCAAATCAGAGCAAATACCACTTCTTAAAATCCACCCCCAAATTGCATAACAAAAGAGCAAATTTTATAAGCTCAAATGCCCTCTTGAGGAGATAGTCCACAGTTTCCATGATGTGTGTTTTCCCTCACAGCAAAAAGTAAAAGACCTAATTTGTATAATTTCAGGTGTGTTCCTCATAGTCATTGGCTAGAAGATAAACTCTTAACTAGATGATTACGATGGGAAATTTATAGTTGATCAAACAACTGTGGTTCTTCTGATGACTAATAGTCATTGGTCATTAGGGTTTTTTTGTTTTGTTAAAATATACATAACATAAAATTTGCCATCTGAACTATTTTTAAGGGCACAGTTCAGTGGCAGTAAGTACATTTACGTTGTTGTGTAGCTATAATCACTACCTATCCATCTCCAGAACTTTTTCATGATCCTAAACTGAATCTCCGTACCCACTAAACCGTAATCCTCATTCTCCACTTCCCCAGACCCTGCTTGATAACCACAGTTCTTCTTTCTGTCTCTACGTTAGTTAGCTGATATCGGTAGAATCACATGATAATTATCCTTTTGAGTCTGGCTTATTTCATTTAGAATAATGTCTTCAAAGTTTATCCATGTTGTAGCAGAGGTCAGAATTTCTTTTCTTTTTTAAAGGTGAATAATATTCCATCATACAATTAAACCACATTTTGTTTATGCATTCATCCATCAATGGACGTTCCTTTGTCAATTGCCTTTTGGCAATTGTGAATAATGCTGCTATGAGCACTGGTATAATTATAGTCATAATTTTTTAAGGAAGAATGAGTAAAATAACTTTTGGATTTTCTTGATTCTGCATGTGGACCTATAGGGGTCTCTTTCTTCTTTCCCAGGCCACCCTCCACCCCTAGCCACTCCCATGCCACAAGAGATCACACATTTTGCTAGTAATGGTCCCTCAAAAATCTACATATACTATTTCTAGGTTTCATCACTAATTTTACCAAGATGGCTCTAGGGATGGGACAAATGAGGGGAAACAGTAGAGATGCAGAAAAATTTTGAACCAATTTTTCTTTCAAAATATATTTTCAAAACTAAGTTCTAAGTGTTTTGGTATCCAGTGAAGTGCTAAAGGATAGGCATGCCAAAGGAGGCTTCTTGACATTGAGGTGAGGGATCTCGCCTTGTCATTTCTTTGTTCAGGCATGAATCTATCATTTGCCACTTTTTGATGGAAACAAGCTCAGGGGACTTGCGGCTCTATCTTCACTCTCCAGGACAGAGCACATGAGAGACACTCAAGAAGTATTTATGAAATGAGGAAATGAATGGGTATTATGAGGCTGAATGCCTTAGGCACTGAGAGGGGCGTTACAGGGTATCCAATAGCACCATCCCTATCCACATAATGCTTTAAGAGTAAATACAGAATTAGAAACATACAAGCTAGCTATAACCAACCTGCAGTGGATGCACAGAAAAAGAGATTACTTCTACTATGGACAGGAAGGGGAGTGGCCAAGATGAGTTTGAATGGGAAGAATTTTGCCAGATAAAAGCAGGAGAGTGCATTCCACAGGGTAGCAAGAAGCAAAACTATAAACCACAGGTTACAGAGTTCCCATAAATGTTCTGTTCAATAAACTTTAAATTCTGCACTTCATTTTAGCTTCATTGTGCCTTCTATTTTCCCTGCCCCAGGTAGGGAAATAATTTCTCTTCACACTTGAGTTCAGGAAACCAACAAATGCACAGTAACTAAGTGGGAAAACATGGATTTGAATCCAGGCCTTCAGATACCAGAGCCTGTGATTCCAACCCCTAGATGATTTTCAGTGGGTGCTAATTAGCTTGTCCTGGGCTGGCACGTAAGGTGCAGATGTGGGGGAAGAGAGGCAAGAGGAGACTGAACACTGCAGGGTTATGATGGTGAAGGGAAGTGGGGGTTATCACTTTTTTTCTACTTTGAACTTCAGTACAGAAAGCATTTTTATACTTGAAATACAATAAAGTTCTTTGAATGGAATATTGTACAGAATAGTAAAACAGCATTGATTATTGACTGTTACTTTTACAAAGGTTCTTCATTCCCCTTTTTATATGCCTTTACTTCAAGTTTGACTCTGTAACTGCCTATTTCCAACACTGTGCTTTTTAATGATCTGGCTGAGATCATTAAGCAGAGTTCTTTTAAAATATCACTCAGCTGAAATGTGTTCTTATGTTTTCTGACCTAGAAGAATCTTTGTTTTTTAGAGCATAATTTGAGAACAATTTAATTGTAAAAATAAAACACATATCTCCAACAACATTAAGAAATACTGTGATCTACTGAAAGAAAATACATAACGAAGAGCCATGTATATTTTTTCCTCTAATATATTTTACTTTTTTAATTGAAGTATAATTAACATAGAATGTTATGTTAGTTTCAGGTGTACAACATCTTGATTCAACAATTCTATACATTGTTGAGTGCTCACCATAAGTATAGTCAACACCTGTCACCCAACAACATTATTACAATATTATTTATATTAGTCCCTAGGCTGTACTTTTCATTTCCTTCTTTATTTATTTGATAACTGTTTTTTTCATTTCCTTCACCAATTTCACCCATTTCCCCTACGTACTTCCCTTCTGGTAACTATCAGTTTGTACTCTGTATTTAAGAATCTGCTTTTTAAAAATTATTTGTTTCATTTTGTTTTTTAGATTCCACTTATAAGTTAAATCACATTGTATTTTTCTTCCCCTGACTTATTTTACTTAGCATAATACCTCCCTTCCATTCATGTTGTCACAAATGGCAAAATCTCATTCTTTAATGTGGCTAAGTAGTATTCTATTATAATATATATGGTATAATATATATGTGGTATAATATTACATTATACCAAAAATTCTTTATCCATTTATCTATCAGTGGACACTTGGGTTGCTTCATTTTACTGTCTATTAAAAATAACACTACAGTAATCATAGGGGTGTGTATATCTTTTTGAATTAATGTTTTGAATTGAATTTTCTTTGGATAAATACCCAGCAATGGAATTACTGGATCATATGGTATTTCTATGTTTAATTTTTTCAAAATAAAACTTCATATTGTTTTCCACAGTGGCTGCACCAATACACATTCCCATGAACAGATGCTTAAGGAAGGGTTCTTTTTTCTCTATCTCCTTGTCAATACTTGTTATTTTTTGTCTCTTTGATGACAAGTGTAAGGTGATCTCTCATTGTGGGTTTTTTTTTTTTAAGATTTTATTTATTTAATTGACAGAGATCACAAGTAGGCAGAGAGGCAGGCAGAGAGAGAGAGAGGAAGGGAAGCAGGCTTCCTGCCAAGCAGAGAGCCCCATGCAGGGCTTGATCCCAGGGTCCTGGGATCATGACCTGAACCAAAGGCAGAGAGGCTTTAACCCACTGAGCCACCCAGGCACCGCACATTGTGGTTTTGATTTGCATTTCCCTGGTGACGAGTGATGTTGAGCATCTTTTCATGTGTCTGTCAGCCATTTCTATATCTTCTTTGGAAAAATGTCTATTCAGTTCTTCTGCCCAGTTTATGATCAGATTTTTTTATGGTGTGAGTAGTATAAATTCTTTATGTATTTTGGATATATTAACCCCTTACCAGATATATTATCTGCAAATACCATATCCCATTTAGTAGGTTGCCTTTTTGTTTTGTTGCTGCTTTCCATCACTGTGCAAAAGCTTTTTATTTTAGTGTTGTTCCAATCAATTTATTTTTGATTTTGTTTCCCTTGCCTGAGGAGACATATCTAGAATAATGTGGCTAAGGCCAATGTCAAAGAAATTACTGCCTATGTTTTCTCCTAGGATTTTTATGGTTTCAGGTCTTACATTTAGGTGTTTAATCCATTTTGAGTTTATTTTTGTGTATGAGTGTAAGAAAGTAGTCCATTTTCATTCTTTGGCATGTAGCTGTCCAGTTTCCCAAGCACCATTTATTGAAGAGACTGTTTTATCCCCAGTGTATATTCTTGCCTCCTTTGTCATAGATTAATTGACCATATAAGCATGGGTTTAGTTCCAGGAAGAAAGAGCCATGTGTGTTTAAGAGTGGAAGAGGATATGACATAAGGAAATGTTTCAAATGAGTAGTAATGTGTATCAACTGGGCATAACGTGGTTTTAATTGAGAGTTAAAGATTACATGAAAAAGTTTTAATAGTAGCATGCCCACTGCAACAAGTCATTTTGCTCTTTCCACTTATGCTTAACAGTTTTTTAAGGTTAACTACTATTGATATCACAATTGAAAATCATTAGTATTTTCTCATCTCTGTTGCAGAGATGAAAATGTTATTCCACACCTTGAGTTGTCTGGTTAGAGAAAATAAAGCAAAACAAAAACAAAGGAAATATTTTCATTCCACCTCTTGCTATTTCCAGAAGCTATACACATGAGAAACAATCACAAAGGAAATAGAGCTGTAGAATAATAGAGTCACAGGGGGCCCTAGAGATCAGTAACAACTTCTAGTTTAATTTACCAGTGGTTGTGATGGTTAATTTTTATTTTATTTAATTAATTTATTTATTTTTAAAGATTTTATTTATTTATTTGACATACAGAGATCACAAGTAGGCAGAGAGGCAGACCGGGGCGGGGGGGCAGGCTCTCTGCCAAACAGAGAGCCTGATGTGGGGCTCGATCCCAGGACCCTGAGATCAAGACCTGAGCCAAAGTCAGCGGCTTCACCCACTGAGCCACCCAGGCACCCCTTGATGGTTAATTTTATGTGTCAGCTTGGTTAGACTATGATGCCCAGTAGTTTATTCAAACACTAGTCTAGATGTTGCTGTAAAGATCCTTGTGGATGTGATCAGCATATGTAGTTATTTATTTTATTTATATGTAGTTATTAGGCTTTGAGTCAAAGCACATCATTTTCTATAATGTTACTGGACCTCATCTAATCAGTCAAAGGTCTTGAGAACTGGGACAGGTTTCCTAAAGAATTCCTATTCAAGACTGCAATATAGAAGTCCTACCAGATTTCCCAATTCACTGGTTGCCTTTCAGGTTTTCCAGCTCTTACAATCACATGAGCCAGTTCCTTAAAATAAATCTGTCTCTTCCTCCTCCCTTCCCTTTTTTCCACCTTTCTCCTTCCTTCACTGCCCCCATATATATTTAGGAACATAAATATATGTAATATATATATTTATATTTTATATTATATTTTACTTCTATTATATAAACTTTATATGAATAATAATGTATTTATATTTATTATATAGTTATTTATATTTTATATATAAATATAGAATATACTTTATGTATAATAATATATATTATATATAGTTCTCTAGAGAACTATGACTAATACAGTGGGATAACTAAAGCTTAGTGAAATTACATGAATTTCTTAATGTCATTTAATAAGTGATGGCAGAGCTGGTAATAGAAAGATGGGAAAACTGGGTCATAAAATTGCCTAAAATATTGATTATAAGACTAGGAAAGAAATTCAGAACTATGAACTTTTAACCCTGTGTTTTCTGGTGGATTACAAGTTAAGAAATGTGAAATTTTATGCAAAACCAACATATTAAAAATTCTGAAATTTAAAGCAGATAAAACAGGAGGGGGATTATTTATTTCACCAAAAGGTACAGTGTACAATTCTTTTTTAATATATAATTTAAATTCAATTAGCCAACATATAGTACATCATTAATCTCAGATATAGTGTTCAACAATTCATCAGTTGCCTAGAACACCCAGTGTTCGTCATATCACATGTCCTCCTTAGTGCTCATCACCCAATTAACTCATTTTCCCATACATCTCCCCTCCATCAACCCTCAGTTTGTTTCCTATAGTTAAGAGTTTCTCATGGTTTTTCTCTCTCTCTGATGACTTCCCATTCTTTTTTTGCTCTCTTCCCCTATGATTCTCTGTGCTGTTTCCTATATTCCACATGTGAGTGAAGCCATGTGATAACTGTCCTTCCTTGATCGACTTATTTTACTCAATGTAATACCCTCCAGTTCCATCCATGTCGATGTAAATGGTAAGTATTCATCCTTTCTGATGGCTGAGTAATATTTCATTGTATATATGTATACCACATCTTCTTTATCCATTCGTCTGTTGATGGACATCTCAGCTCTTTTCACAGTTTGGCTATTGTGGACATGGCTGGTATATACACTGGGGTGCAGGTGCCCCTTCAGATCACTACATTTGTATCTTCGCAGTAAATACCTCTAGTGCAGCTGATGGGTCATAGGGTAGTTCTATTTAACTTCTTGAGGAACCTCCATACTGTTTTCCAGAGTGGCTGCACTAGCTTTCATTCCCACCCACAGTGTAAGAGGGTTCCCCTTTCTCTGCATCCTCATACAGTTCTTTATAAAGACAACTTTCCTCAACACTTAAAGTAAGTGGCTTCATTAAAAAAAAATAATAAGAAGAAAGCTTAGAGGCACCTGGGAGGTTCAATTGGTTAAGCGACTGCCTTCGGCTCAGGTCATGATCCCAGCTTCCTGGGACAAGAGCCTCTAATCAGGCTCCCTGCTCAGCGGGAAGCCTGCATCTCCCTCTGCCTGCTGCTCCTCTTGCTTGTATACTCTGTCTCTCTCTTTCTGTCAAATAAATAAATAAATAAAATCTTAAAAAATAAAAAAGCTTTGTAACCTTTGAGAGACATATAAGTTCAACATACTTGAACAGGGCATGTTTTTAAAGTGTATCTTATTAAAAAAATATTCCCAAGATCTAATAATTACTTCATTCTCCTGAAGATGAATGCTCTGTGTGGATAGAAAGGATAATGAAGGAAATAAACATACGTTATCTTAATAAACAGAAATCTTGCATTTTGTATGATGCTTTGCTGATAACAAAGCTCTTCATATACACTCCTTCATGGAAGCTTCGCCACAAATCTCTGAGTTATTATCTACATTTTATAATGGAGATAACCTGGGCTAAAAGAACTAGAAGACTTGCCCAAACTATTTAGACAGAGCAACTGATTCCCAGATCTGAGTTCTCTCCTTGGGGCCTTGCCATAATGCCGACAGAGCACCAGCATTATTCAGAAGGGTGGTATTTGTAGGTCTCTTGACCTAGCATCTTATCGGGAACTAAATTTTCACTCTAATCAAAAGGATTTGTGGGCTCCTACTGGGCTCTCAAGAATATTAAGATTTATCTTAGGAAAAAGAATCCTGGGACAGGTCTTTCTTATTCTGAAAGATAACCCTAACTTGTTCTCTTGAACCCTAACTTATTCTAGGAAGCAATGGAAAATTTGATCACTAAGGATGAGGATCAATCTCCTCTCTCCATCTTTCTCACAGTGTACCGCATTTGGAGTAAATACTCTGTGGGCTCTGCATCTTCTTATAATAAGCAAGCATTAGTTGTGGTTTTGGGTGCTGTGTGGTTTACTGAAGTGAAATGATCATTCCCAGCTTTTCTAGCTCTCTCTCCTACCTTGTTCTCATTTCTCCAACCTGAAAGCATCAGCTTTAAGAACAGGATTTACATACCACTGCATCTACATTCTTTGGGTTGCAACGACTTAACATATTTTGAGTGCATTGCTTGTACGTTCCTCAGGGCACCCCTGGACTCATCATATTTGTAAAACTGGATTTCTCTTCTCTTCTCATCTGAGAGCAGGTGGACCAAGACAGTTCTTTGGAGGCTCAATGACTGATTTCTCCTGAGAGAGACACATCTCTCTAGTCTGCCAAGGAATGAAAAGTCAGACAATCGCATAAATCATTTTGAATGTTGCCAAATAAATTCCACCAACTGCTACTGACAATAATTACAGTATGTCACTGGGAAATGTGGTTTTCTTCTAGCATCGGGCTTTAGCCATGTCCTGAGTGCCATGAAAACGACACAGGCAGCTCTCTCCATAGCAATAACCGATTTCTCACGATCCAGGAAAGGAAGGGGTTGAAGTGCTTCTTTACCTTGAAATGTCTGGAACAAGATACCAGGGAATAAATAGGAACCACTAGAATTTACGGCTCTTTGCTTAAAGCACACTTGTCAACTACTCCAAAAATTAGGCGAACTGGTGATTAAAGACCACCATTTTGTTATAAGCAGGGCTGTGGGCTCTGGCCGAGGAGAGGCACAACCTGTTGTAGCTTACCAAAAGGAAAGCTCTTTGGTAAGAATGGAAAGTCCTGAAAGCCAGTATGAGAGTCTGCTCCCTGGGAGGCGATAGCATCCCAAGTCTACTAGGATTTTAGGTTCTACCCCAAGGCTGGCTTTCATACAAATAGGACCGGGAAGTCACATCAAAGGGCCGAGCACAGCCATGGGCAAAGCAGCTGGGTGAACCAAGTTAGAAAGAAGACAAGGAAAGCTGCAGAATGGCGAGAAAAGGCAGAGACGCAGAGGAGGGATAAGACGGGAGGAGGGAGTCGAGGAGGGAGGGGAGAGAGGAGAAAGCCGAGCGCGGACGTCAGGAACAAAAGCTCCAGCGGAGTCTGGCGGAGGCACTAGGGGAGCATGGGGTGTTTTGAATAATTATTAAAATTAGCATGTGTCTGCGCCATCCTGTGGGTGTGGCGCAGAGCGGAGTGTAAACTCCAGCGGGGCCGGAGCAAACATTGGATTAGCGGCAGCAGCGGGCCAGCCTGCCGAGGAGTGCGGGGACCAGCGCGTGGCACGCCGACCGGCACGATGGCCTCGTCTCAGGGGAAGAACGAGCTGAAATTCGCCGACTGGATGGCAACTCTGCCGGAGAGCATCCACAGCATCCCCCTCACCAATTTAGCCATCCCAGGTAGGTGCGCGGAGGCTGCCGACGGGGCGCTCCACCTGCCCCGCCCTGCATTATCTGCCGCGAAGTGGGAACTTGCCACGCTGCCCGAGGGAGGGAAACTCGTCCCCAGGGGTGGGTCTCCGGCCAGGCGAGCGCGTGCCTGCGAGCCTCGGCCCTCTGGCGTTTTGCAGACCTCTGGGGACCGTGGCGCGGCGAGTCAAGGTGACTGCTGTTGCGCTGGGCTTGGGAAGCAAGCAGGCTGCACGAGAGGGCTGGGGCAGGGGGAAGCCTCGGCTCTAGGATCCGCCTTGCGCCCCCTCCCACGGTTCTCCTCGCGGACTTGTGGGGGTGGGGTGGGCGGGGGCGATTTCTCGGACTGTGGGGTGACCGAGCGCGGTGAGCGCGAGCCGGTGTCCTGAGGGCTCGGCCCCGGCTCGTGGACCTCCGACTCCATCCCTGCCACGGAATGGAGCGGATTTGGTAGATTTCTCGGTTAGAACCTACCCGAGTCGTTAATATTCGTCCCCAGTCTCCTTTAAAGAGACAAAGCGCTTCCCTAAGAGCGAGGAAAGTTCAGGGACCTGCGGCGGCGCGATCGCTGCCCTTGACCGCGAGCTGAAGGGAGCGAGGGGAGGAGGGCGCCGCTTCCCGGTCTGCCGGGTGGTCACCGTCTGGATTCTGTTTCAAGTGCGGGTGGCGGCGTGCAGCGCCGGGGTCAGGAAAGCAAACCCTTGCGGACCGTGCGTCTGTTGCTCGGGACAGAAGCCCGGCGGCGGAGGGGTGGGATTCGCAGGCAAACCAAAGGGAAAAGGGGAGCACGCGAGTGTCCAGACAGCCTAGAAGGGAGGAAATCCGGGCAAAGCGAGGAAGAGACGCGAGGGACCCCATCCAGAAGCTTCAGCATGGCGCGCGGGGCTCAGATCAGAGGACTAGCCAGGCTTCCTGGGCAGGAGCGTGCAGTAGCCCCTAGCTCAGGTGTGCAGAAGAGACGGAGTACTATGGTGACAGCTGGGGACACGGCCAGACTTCGTTACCAATTTGACGTTTCACTTGGGTTGAGGGTGCAGATGCCTGATTTTCCCAGGAGCCGGCCAGAGGGCAATTTACCCACGGGTAGTCCACCCCCCCGCCTCGAGCTCAGCCCTGTTATCAAGTTCAACCTTTTGGTCTGTCTCCTCTTGATCTACCCCATCCAGCGCCCCCTCTCAGCCACTGGAGGAAAGCATAATAAAGAGGAAAGGGGAGAAAAAAAAAAGGAAGAGAGGGGTTCCTTTGAAAAAATCCCAACAGGTTCTAACCAGCAGCTCTGGAACTGATCAGTAACCTAAGTCAATGGTCATTAGTCAGGTGGGTGTTTGGCTGCTATGACAGGCACAGGCTGCACTCAGCACCAAAACCTGAAGGAAGGGTTTTTCTCCTTATGCCCTTCCTCAAGAGGTAGCTTCCCAAGAGCCCAGGTGTCTCTGAGGAAAAGAACAACCCAGCTTCTCCACTGTGCGCTTAGCCCTGCTACCTGGGTGAGCCTAGGGATTGCTCTTTTGAAGAAGACAGTAGAAAGTACACAACTTTGTTGGCAAAATCTCGCTTTCACTTCCACAGGCGTTCCTTTCCTCTTTGCTTCCTTTTTATTTGGTTTTACACAGTTGCTTTCATACAGTCTCACCTGAACACTTCCGTACATGTAGGAAGTAATCAAGGCAAGGACTCTGATGCCGGCCTTCTGATGGGTGACTTGCCAGATACACAGGGAGTTAAAAAGCCCAAGTTCACATTGCTAGTTATGAGGGATAGTAGGATACTATGTCAGAGTCTACATTACATTTCTGTAATTCTTTACTTTTCAAAGCCCTAGTATGGACACCAGATCAGAGAACTCTTCCCCAAACCTCATCAAGGAGCAGTGCTGGTACTATTAACTCCATTTCATAGATATAAAAACTGCAGCTCGGTGAAGGCCAATAATTTACTCCCAGAGCAGTGATCTGACCCCTAAAGTGGTCCTTAGAGAAAGTATCCTAGAAATTTTTGAGAGAAATGCTTTGGGCTTTGTATCTGGATGGCTCAGTAGCAACAGCTACTAATCAGGGTAAGGGGACAAGGAACTAGGCATTAATAGGACACAGGACAATTTTCCTTTTTTCAAGTGAAAACCCAAGGTCAGAGACTGATACTCTGCTTGTCTTCCTGTGGAGGCGTAGGGGGTAAGATTGGGAGGCTTTGCATGGGATCCGTTTTGAGTGTAATACGAAGAGGGGTTGTGGCATTGGACGCAGTGGGGATTTTCACTGCTTTCTCAGCCCTTCTTAATATGATTCTCAAAGTGAACCCCCTGCAAAGCCACGCATTCTTATCCCCAATACTTCTAAGAAGAAGAAGAAGAAGAAAAAAAAAAGATGTTTTACCAACTCCACACCCCTGAATTCCCCCCATGCTTTTGTAAAGTTGGTTTGGTAGATCCATGTATATAAATCTAGGTGTTAAAATGGGTTTGGTACTTTTCTGCATTACTCAACTCTAAGAATTTTCGGAGGAAATAAGACATTCAAACTTTGATAGAGAAGACTAATTGGAGACTATTAAACACTAATGGAATAATTGCCTTAAAATCATGCTAATAGCTTCCTGGCTGCTACATGTTTACTTGGCCAGTTGCTACAGCTTGAATTAAGTAATTATCTCCACCATTTAAAACCACTCCTGATGCGCCATACAAGCGTTTCTGTGGAAGGCAATGACTGCTCCGTCATCCTCAAAGTTCAGGTTTTTCTTAGGTGAAGCAACTGGGGAGTGAAGAGCCGCTTAATTAAGAGGCCACCCACTTGGGGCAACTGACCCGGATCACCCAGGGCTAGTGCAAGGAACAACAGAACAAGGTGTAGGTGTGTGACACTCCCCACCGCGAGTGCCTTTCTGGCTTCTCTAAACATTTCTCAAGTGTCTGCATCTTCAGTGCTTTCAGAACCAAATTGCTTAGTGGCTGTTTGCATTTAAATAGTCCCATGATTTGATATTGACCGGCCTAACTAGTTGCTAGTAATCTGTATTAGTAGTTTTACTTCCAGTTTACCTTTCAAAGGCATGGTGCTGTCGGAATACATTGACAGGTGCTCAGATTCTCACCTCATTCATCATTTCTTCCTGTCTCTAATGACGCCAAGCGGAATTTTCATTCATACATGTTTTTTTTTAAACAATATCCTGGCATTTGGGGTTATGAGTGATGCTTCCTGTCACTGCAGGCAGGTGAGAGAGAATAAAGAGAAATGGAAGCAGGAAGACAAATGGTGAAATTCAGGTGAAAGCGAGTCTGATGAATTTCTGACACCTTTGCAGAAGAGTTCTAACCTTACAATCATGGCGTCTCCAGAACCACAGTGAAGAGATGCATCGTGGGAGTAAGCAAGCTTTTTGCTTGATCTGGGTAGGGTGTTGGTGATCTGGGTCTAAGAGAGGGAGTCATTCTGTCCAAAATCTTTCAGATTTTGGGAGGGTTTTTAATTCCACGGATGGTTCTGCCATACATATTCTGATAGCGTGATGAAAATCTTCACATAATACAGCAAACTGACCATGTAATAATGAAAGATTGGCCAAAATACTGTGGTATTGGAACTCAGAGAGAGTGTATGTTTCCTTAGTGTTGGAGTTCACGGAAGGCCGAGACCTCCAGCTGACCCTAACTATGGACCCCAGCAATCAGTCTCCTCATGCCCTTCCCTTTCCTTGGAACATACTTTCTACCCACTGTCCCACAGTTGGAGCTCTTTCAAGGATGCTTGCCCCAAGAGAGTAATTCCTTATTAAGACCATTTGGTGGTACACGTGACTGAACCCAGGCAAGGTCTCTCTATATAAAGTCTTAAGATTCCCGTTGGTGAGTGTGAAGATCTACTCTTCCTGTAGCCACCCCAAACAAGCCTCATATATAGGTTCTCTTGCTTATGAAATGTGCCACCTATCAGCCTGGGGTGGCCTGCTTCTTTCTTTAGTCTCTTCATGATCTCTGTGTACAGGGGTTAGTTTTCGAGCAGACACTTAAATAGGAATTGTTGATAGTGCTTTAGACAAGGAATACAGAAATGCTTTGGAAATCAATCATGGTACCTGATGATTTTGTCCATTTCTTCCAGAAAATACCAATGGCAATGAAAAAGAGCAGTTTTACTTAGAGAAACTAGATGTTTATACAGCTCTGATTTCTGTGTTCTTGTGGCTGCTTTTATTGGTTTTTCCTTTCTTTCCTCACAACAGTCTCTTCTTGTTGCCAGTATTTCTGGAGCCAGCTGTCTTCTTCCTTTTCTTTGTAATTTACTGTTTCTATTTTGATTAGGTTGAGACCATCTAAAGGGCAAATCTATGATTGTGTCTCATTGTACAAATTTCTTTTAAAAAGCAGGGTTTGTTTTTGTGTGTGTGTGTGTTTTTTCCCCCATCATTTTAGTCAGGATGGCATTATGGAAGTTAATCTTTGAAAGCAATCAAAAAGAAACAAAATTGTTTAAGTTGAATACCTTTTTTTGTGTTGCCTTTCCATTTCCTGGTTTTGTGTTTGATTTTGCTAAAAAGGAAAAATTAAGTATCCGGAACATCATTTATTCTAGGACTTTCTCTTGATGAGTTGAACTGCATCACCACCTATTAAGATAAAGTGATACTGATGCCATTTTACAGCTTACAAAATGTGTTCTCATTTACAACCATGTTTTCTACATGTTGTATCAGTAAACCTCCAAGGCCTTGCTACTTAGAGTTGAACAAGGGGAGGTAGAAATGTATCTCAGATTCCACCTCTCAGACCAATTTAATCATAATCAGCCTTTAACAAGAACCCGAGGTGACTTATGTACACGTTTAAAGTTGGAAAAACACTGCTTTAGGGTAGTTCTAAGGGGATCCTTTATGTAAGTGGCAGAGCCAAATTTAAATATACATCTTTGACTAAGCTCTTTCTTTTGGACCATGCAGTCTATTTATGAGTGTTCAAAATTATAATCAGGCTTAGAGCCAGAATGTAGGTATTTGACTCAAAGCTAATGGCCCAGGTTGGGAACATACTGATAACTCACATTATAGTTCATCATGCACCTTGAACATAAATGTGACTTAATTGCTACCTAACTGTTCAAATTAGGTCGCTGTGATAAATGTAAAACCGTTCCCCTCATTTCCTTAAAGTACTGCTATCAGCCATCAACAACACTTAAAATTGGCCCATTTGGAGATGCTAGTGGTCGCTAATGGCAATTTAGGAAACATCCCCCTGTTGCTTCTTTATCCATTTGGTCTCATTCTTTGTTGTGTTAAAGGCTCAGCTACTCTTGTATTTATGGGTTACTCTTGTATTTATGGGATTATGAGTCATTCAATTTATCTAAGAGCTAAATTTTTCAATATTACTCTTGAGTAAAAGTGGTATCACGAAGACAAAAATCAGCATCAGAAAGCCATCAAAAACAAAGGAGAAACAGTAAATTGTTTTTTTTTTCTATTAAAAGGGAAATGACCAACCTTGTCTGTATTTGCAAACCATGCTTCATTTATCTGAAGCATGGTTGACATGAAATAGAAATATAAATGTGGTATTAACAAACTTACTTGAATTTTAGTTATTGAACATAATCAGTGTTTCAAAACACTTGGCATTTAAAAAAAACCCTCAATTTGCTAAAATGAATAACATTATGTTTTTATGTTAGGCCTTACACACTTTACCCTTATGAAAATTTCTCATACCTTTACTTAGAGTTTCTCATATTTAATTCCAACCCCACCCAATCAAAATGGAAAGCATGAATTAGAAAGAAGAGGAATGAGGCTGTCGAGTGCCGTACATCAGCAGTGATATAGGGAATATTGATGAGGGAAGGCTAAGAAATGAAGACACAAGGACACAGAAGGTAGGTTTTCCTAAACCCTGCCATCCCAAAGCAAAATCAGAATCACGTTAGATTGTTTGTTTTCACCCTTCCCAAGCCCCTGTTTAAGGGACTTCCAAATAGTTCTAGAAATCTCCAGAGAAATTTTTAAGTATGTATTGTAAGCCAGTTTGGGGGACTACTACATACATGGTATCTGCCAAGTTTTGAGGAGTTATCACTTTTACTGATGGGACATCTAGAGGAACTGTGCTTCCATAACGTTTATACCTAAAATATCACTGCTCCTGGCAGTCCCACTAGGGCCTTTGCTATGTCTGCAGAGACCCAACACTGAGGATGTTAATGTGTCACAAGGGCCCTGGATTCCACTGTGGTCAAAGGCTCCCAGGGCTGGGTTCCCCACTGTAGAAGCTACAGGACCCACCTCTGCTGACCCCTCCTGCCATCAGTGCTAGAGTTATGATTGCCAACACTGACAGAACCCTTCAGTCTTTCTACCTAGGATGGATGTCAACAAAAGAGCTTTTTGAATTTATATTGATTCTTTTGTTGTTGTGCCCTTACCCTAGGACTCAGGTATGAGTTTATGAGGGCTGGACGGAGGATAATATGTAGACTAGACTTTCTTCTACACTCTACATTATTCTCAATTTTAGCCCACTCTCTGAGTGCACATGTGTGTATGTACACACATATAGTGTGTATTGACTTTAACTACTTTTCCAAGGAACTCATTTCCTCCCCAAACCCCCCGCCCCCCGCCCAGTAGGTAGACCTCTGGTAGGTGGGACCTAATTAATCCTAAAGAAACTGCAAGAAAGCAGTTGGGGTCCATATTGTTCCTGGTGAGCAGCCTTTTAGAGCATAAATAGAGCCAAATAAACGGACACACCTAAAGTAATTGCTAACACTTTCACTGTTTGAAAGCAGAATGGTGGAGTAAGAGATGTGCTCTGACCTTAAAGAAAATGTTAAATCTCATGCATATGTGTGTGTGTGTGTGTGTGTGTGTGTGTATATGTGTATATATATATATATATATATATATATATATGCTCACAGATTTTAACTATTGTTAATCAAAGGGGTCAGCTCTGTTAATCTAGAAGTTACTTATTACTACCAATGATGCCGCCTCTGACCTAAAAGCATTAGTTTGGGAAACTGGAGAACGTGTCCCTTTAATGGGTACTCAAGGAACTTCTAGACAGAAGCATTTGATACCTTCAAGAAGCTTATATATTCTCTTATTTCTCCTTCTTTGGGTGGATTAAGATCTAAGATTAGAGGACAGAAAAGTATCTAAATTATATATTCCAGAAGGCAGGGATGAGTGAGAGAGAAATTTACCATGCTTCAGATCGAATTCTGCTGCCAGAAGCTTTCTCTAGAGCCATATGCTTTTATTATGCTCTATTAAGAGAGGAAGATGGGTCAGGAAGAGGGGCAGGAGGAGACGGTTAAACATTCTTGAGAAGCAGCCAGGATTAGTCACCTCCGGAGACCAGGTACTGAAGCAGATGGCACACTGATTTGTTAGATATGCTCTTGTTGTGTCCCTATATTTCCTCACAGACCCTGGAAATGGACAGCTCTGTTACCACTTTATCTTAAATGCCAACTAATACTATGTTTCACATAGAATTCTTTCCTGTGAGTTAATTCACAGGAAGCAGCCATGTTTATCCTTAGTCAATGTTACAAATGACGAGTGTTCCTTGACTCACTTGGGGAATTTATTTTATGAAGAAAAGTGGACTATGACGAATGGCAATTCTAGTGGCCTGCTAGGCTTTCCTGGAAGTCTCCTCTGGCTTGTGGGGTGGTGAGGAGGAAGATGTACTCAAAGGTATCCTAACGAATGGGAACTTCTCTCAGTGCATGTCTCAGGCCACATTCCCCTGTGGAGGAAGGAGGACAAAGAGGAAAAGGAAGACCAGGGCTGTCTTTAGCAGAGTTAGCTCTCAACACACTCCTGCCGTGTCCTGCTCTGGGCCTTTCTCCAGGGGAGCGGGTGGGGAAGGTGGTCAAGGGGTTGTAAAAATACTGACTTGAAGGTTGCTAGAAGGGAAGGCTACAGAACTAAGTTTTTCTTAGTCCTTATCACCCCCCCCCCCCACACACACACCCTTGTCCTTATTTCTCTTCATATCTGCTCCAATTCTTGGGTCTGGCATTTGAGTCCCAGTCTTGAAAATGTCCTTAATTCTCTTATCTCACTCTTTTTTGTTCTGCTTACCTGGAAAAACTTCAACTCCATCAACCCGTATTTTTTTTTTTTTTAAACCTATTCCAATCCCAGAAAACTTCAGTAGCTAAACATTACTGGGGTTGGGGTGGGGGTCAAGAAATTACACAACCTGGATGTCTCAATTCACTTGAAGTTTCTGACCATATATCTTATTTCCTATCTCCAGTAAATTCATTTTCCCGTTCTCTGAGACGACATTTTCGTCTCTTTTCCTCCTCATATCGGCACTTCCTTCTCACCTCACTCTGCACTTATGGGCTCACTTTATATTTTATATATATAAAAAAATTCATCCAGAGAAGAACTTCCTCATTTTCCCACTATTAACCCAGCAACTTACCTGCAACAATTCCTGCATTTTCTTTATGTAGGAGAAATTCCTGAATCTGCCCCTCCCTAAGTCCACCTTCTGTACTTGTGGTGTGGATCCCATTCACTCAAATCTCCTCAGCGTTTACTCCCCAATTCATCCCCTGTCTCTCCGGTGTCACTATTTTTCTCTGCCTCTGCTGGATCACTCTAGTCCGTACACAAACATATTATTATTGCCTGTTTAAAAAAAAAAAAAAAGCCCTCTGGCTCCACACCAGCCTTTCTCTCTACTGTAGCAGTTCTCTGTGATGGCTATAAAAACTATCTTGTCTTGAAATTATTTCCTCTGGCCTGTGCTAATCTCATTATTTCCTTACCATGGCACTAAAATTGTTTTTATCAAGGTTGCTAGTGATCTGTATTTTGCTGAAGTTAATGGTTAATTCTTTATCATCTTATTTGATCTTTCAGCATCATTTGATGTGTATGACTACACTTCAGTTTTTAAACATGCTCTTCCTTTAACTTTTTATGACGCTTTTTAAAATATTGTGCGAAAAAACATAGCACGAGATTTACTTTTTTTAAGTGTACAGTATTATTAGCTATAAGTATAGGGGTGTATAGCATATTTCTGGGATGTTTTCATCTTGCATGACTGAAGCTTTATATCCAACAAATAACAGTTTTTCCTTTCCTCCTCCCACCAGCCCCTGGCAACCACCATTCTACTTTTTGCTTTTATGAATTTGACTATTGCATGTAATACTTATCCTTCTGTAACTGGCTTATTTCACTTATCATAATGTCCTCAAGGTTCATTCATGTTGTAGCATATGACTGTTTTCCTTCTTCATGGCTAAATACTATTCCATTATATGTATATTTCACATTGTGTTTATCTGTTTGTCCATTGATGGACATTTAGGTTGTTTCTATATCTTGGCTGTTGTGATAATGCTACAATGAACCCAGGAGTGCTAATAGCTCTTTGATACCCATATTTCGGGTTTTTTTTGGGGGGGATAAATACCCAAATATGGAACTATAAGGTCATAAAGTAGTTCTGTTTTTATTTTTTGAGGAACTGCCATATTATTTTCCTAAGCACCTGCATCATTTTACAATCTCACCAGTAATAAACAGGGGTTCTGATTTCTCCACATCTTAACTAACACTTGCTTTCTGTTATTGTCTTTGATAATGACCATTCTAACTGGTATGAGGTATTCTCTCATTGCAGTTGTGATTTTTAATTTCCATGATAACTACTGATTTTGAACATCTTTTCATATACCTGTTGGCTATTTGTATGTCTTTTTTTTTTTTTTTGAGAGATGTCTATTCAAGATTTTTGCCATTTTTTCATTGAGTTATTTGGTATTTTGCTATTTGGTTATAGGAATTAATTATGTGTTGGAAATCAATCCCTTGCAGATATATGGTTTGAAAATACTTTCTCCCATTTCATGGTTGCCTTTTTATTCTTTTGATTGCTTGATTGCTTTCTTGCTGTGTGGAAGTTTTTTAGCTTGTGGTCCCACTTTTCTGTTTTCCTTCTATTGTCTGTGCTCTTGGTCTCTTATACCAGAAATTGTTGCCAAGCCCAATGTCCAGAAACCTTTCCCCCATGTTTTCTTCTAAGAGCTCTACTCTTTCAGATCTCATATTTAAATCTTTAATTCACTTTGAATTAATTTTTGTACATGGTGTGAGATAAGGGTCCAGTTTCGTTCTCTCGACTGTAGATATCAAGTTTTCCCAATACAGTTATTAAAGAGCCTATCCTTTCATCCTTGTCAACCTTGTCAAAGGTAAGTTGACTGTATATGTGTAGGTTTATTTCTGGGCTCTCATTTTGTTCTGTGGATCTATGTGTCTGTCTTTATACTAGTACCATACTGTTTTGTTTACTGTAGATTTGTAATATGTTTTAAAACATGAAGTGTGAGTCCTCCAGCTTTGTTCTTTTTTCTCAAGATAATTTTTGCTATTTGGGTTTTGTGTGTGTGTGTGTATGTGTGGGGTTTCCTATGAATTTTAGAGTTATTTTTTCTGTTTCCATTAAAAAAATAATTGGGATTTTGATGGAGATCTCAGTGAATCTGTAGATCAATTCAGGCAGTCTGGACATTAGAATATTGTCTTCCATCCATAAACAGGGGATGTCTTTCCATTTATGTGACTCTTCAGTCTGTTTCACACAGTTTTCTGAGTACAAATCTTTTACTTCCTTGGTTAAGTTTATTGCTAAATATTTTATTCTTTTTAATGCTGTTATATGAGATTGCTTTTTTAAATTTCCTCTTTGGATAGTTTATTTTTAGCATATAGATATGAGACTGATTTTTGCATGTTGATTTTTGTATCCTGCAAATTTATTAACTGCGTTTATTTGAACAGTTTGTGTTTGTATATAATCTTTAGGATCTTCTACATATTAGATCATATCATCTACAAGCTGAAATCATTTTAGTTCTTTCTTTCCTATTTGAATGTCTTATTTTTCTTGCTTAATTGCTGTGTCTAGGTCCAGTACTATGTTGAATAGAAATGGTAAAAGTGGGCATCCTTGCTTTGTGCCTAAGAACTTTTAGCTTTGAGTATATTTTCATGGACATTCCATATATGACCTGTTTAATGTTAAAGTCATCCCTTTCTATTCCCAGTCTGCTGAGTGTTTTTAACATGAAAGCATGTTGAGTTTTTATCAAATGCTTTTGCATTTGTTAAAATAATCATGTATTTTTTATCTTTTATTCTGTTAATGTGATGTATCACATTGATTTTTTAAAATATTTTTCTTAATATCATACTATCTTTGCACTCTTGGGTTAAATCTCACTTGACCATGGTGTATGATTCTTTTAATGTGCTGCTAAATTTGGTTTGCTACTGTTTTTTTGAGGAGTTTTGCATCTTTAATTCATCAGGGATATTGGCCTGTAATTTTATTATCTTGTAGTGTTTTTGTCTGGCTTTGGCATCAGAGTAATGTTGGCCTCACAAGATGAGTTTGGAAGTGTTACTGCCTCAATTTTTTTGGGAGAGTTTAAGGAAGACTGGTGTTAATTCTTTAAATGTTTTGTAGAATTCAGCAGTGAAGCAATCTGATATCTGGCTTTTCTTTGTTCAGAGGTTTTGACTACTGTTTTAATCTCCTATAGTTATAGATTTGTTCAGATTTTCTCTCTCTTCATGATTCAGTTTTGGTCAAGTGTCAAGTGTTTCTAGGAATTTATCCATTTTATTCTAGGTTATACAGTTTAGCGTATAATTTTTCATATTAGACTTTTTAAGTCCTTTTTATTTCTGTGGTCTCAATTGTAATGTCTCCTTTTTCATTTCTGATTTCATTTTTTTAAGTCTCCTCTTTTTTCTTATTTAGTCTTCCTAAAGTCTTGTCATTTTTCTTTTTTACATTTTCAAGAATCCAACTCTTAGTTTTGTTTTCTATTTTTCTATTCTCAATTTCATTGATTTACTCTCTAATCTTTATTATTTCCTTTCTCTTACTAACTTTGGGCCAAATTTGTTTTTAGTTTCTTGAGGGTCTAGAATTATGTTGTTTGAGACTTCCTTCTTTTTTTAAAAAATATTTTATTTATTTGAGAGAGAGAGTGAGAGAGCACATGTGCATGTGGGGGAGGGACAGAGAAAGAGGGAGTAAGAGAATCTCAAGTAGGCTTCGTGCCCAACACATGAGCCTGATGTGGGGCTCGATCTTACAACCTAAGATCATGATCTGAGCTGAAATCAAGAGTGAGATGCTTAACCAACTGAGCCACCCAGGCATCCTAAGACTTCCTTTATTAATGAAGGAATTTGTTGCTCTAAATTTTCCTCTTAATAATGCTTTTGAGGTATCCCATATGTTTTGGTGTGGTGTCTTCAATTTCTTTTGTCCTGAGATATTTTCTTTTTCATTTTTTTAAAAGATTTATTCATTCATTTATTTGACAGAGAGAGAGAGAAGTAGACAGAGCAGCAGGCCGACAGAGAGGAAAAAGTAGGCTCCCCATTGAGCAGGGAGCCTGATGCAGGGCTCGATCCCAGGACCCTGAGATCATGACTTGAGCTGAAGGCAGACACTTAACCAACTGAGCCACCCAGCTGCCCCCCAAGATATTTTCTAATATCCATTTTAATTTCTTATTTGACCCAAATTAACCAAATTTCTTATTGGTTATTAAAGAGTGTATTGTTTCCATGTATTTGAGAATTTTTCAGTTTCATTTTACTGATTACTAGTTTTATTCCACTGTGGACAGAAAAAACACTTGATATGATTCTAATCTTTTAAATTCCCTGAGATCTATTTTGTGGCCTAAAATGTGATCTGTTGTGGAGAATGTTCTGTATGTGTTTAATAAGAATGTATATTCTGGGGGCATCTGGGTGGCTTAGTGGATTAAGCCTCTGCCTTCGGCTCAGGTCATGATCCCAGGGTCCTGGGATCAAGGCCCGCATCAGGCTCTCTGCTCAGAGGGAAGCCTGCTTCCTCCTCTCTCTCTCTCTACCCGCCTCTCTCCCTACTTGTGATCTCTGTCAAATAAATAAATAAAATATTAAGAAAAAAAAAAGAATGTGTATTCCGCTGCAATTGGATGGAATATTCTATATATGTCTGCTAGGTACATTTGGTCTATAGTGTTCAGGTTCTCTATTTCCTTATTGATCTCTATTTCCTTATTGATCTGGATGTTCTATCCATTCTCCAAAGTGGAGTATTGAAATTTCCTATTTATTTCTCTTTTCAGTTTTGTCAATATTTGTTTCATATATGTGGTACATGTATACTTTTATATATATAAATATGTATATGTATATGTATAATGTGTTAGGTACATGTATATTTATAATTTGTATATTTTCCCTGTGAATTGACCCTTTGTGGTTATATAATGTTTTTCTGTCTCTTGTGATAGTTTTTGACTTAAAGTCTCTTTTCATTGTTATAAGTATGGCTACCTCTGCTCTCTTTTAGTTACTATTTGTATGGAATATCTTTTTTGATCCTTTCATTTTCAGCCTATCTATGTCCTTAAATCTAAAGTGATTCTCTTTTTTTAACAACACATTAAAAGGATCATGCACCATTATCAAATGGGTTTTATTCCTGGAACGCAAAGATGGTTTAACATATTCAAATCAATAAATGTGATATGCCACATTAGTAGAATCAAGGATAAAAAATATTATTTGATGATTTATATATATAATATATATTTATTTTATATATGTTTATATATATAACATATTATATATATTTTTTCATCTCAATAGGTGCAGATCAATAGATGCAGATAAAGCTTTGACAAGCTCAATGCCATTTCATGATAAATTCTCTCACCAAGTTGGATATGTAAGGAACATACTTCAGCATAAAATAAAGACCATATATGATAAAACCATAGCTAACTTCATACTCAGTGGTGAAAGCTAAAAGCTTTTCCTCTAAAATTAGAAACAAGGGTGCCGCATTAACCATTCCTATTGAACCAAGTATGGAAGTGCTACCCATAGCAATTAGGTGGTAAAAAGAACTAAAAGGCATCCAAATCAGAAAAGAAGAATTGTGTGCAGATGACCTGCTCTTATATATGAGAAAATCCTAGTCTCAACTATAAACCTGCTAGAACTAATAAAAAAATTCAGTAAAATTGTAGCTTACAAAAATCAACATAGAAAAATCAGCTGCCTTTTATACATTAACACCAAAGTTTTTGAAAGAAATAAAGAAACAACTCCATTTATAATAGCACAAAAAGCCAATAAAATACTTAGGAACAAATCTAACCAAAGAGATGAAAGATTTGTACATTGAAAGCTATAAGACGTACATAAAAGAAATTGAAAAAGACAGATTAATGGAAAGGATAGTATTTTCAATAAATGATGTTGGGAAGACTGGTATTTGCATGAAAAAGAATGAAATTGGGCCTCTATCTTAATCATACACAAAGATTAGTTCAAAATGGATTAAAGACTGAAACGATAACACTCCTAGAAGAAAACATATGGAAAAAGTTTCTTGACAGTAGTCTTGGCAATGACTTTTTTGGATGTGACACCAGAAGTAGAAGAAGTAAAAGCAAAAATGAATAAAAACAGGACTACCTCAGACTAAAAAGCTTTTGCACAGCAGAAGAAATAATCAACAAAATGGGAGAAAATATTTTCAAACTGGATCTCTGATAAGGAGTGAATTTCCAAAATATAAGGAACTCATCTCAACTCAATAGCAAAAAAACGACCTGATTAAAAACTGGACAGAGGACAGTCTATGCAGATAGACATTTTCCAGAATAAACATACAAAGAGCCCACAGGTACATGAAAACATGTGCAAATTCACTAATCATCAGGGAAATGCAAATCAAAACCACAATGAACTATCCCTGAGTACCTATTAGAATGGCCATTATAAAAAATACAATTAACCTGGCTAGAGATTCTGGAGGCCTCTTAAACCATATTTGTGGATCTGTCTTCTCTGGGCTTGTCTTTGTAGATCCTTCACTAGAGGGCTTTGCTGGTTCCTTCCCGCCACCCTGCCAGCATCTCATAATCTTTCAGTCCCTTTCACATCTGTTATCATGCCACCCAGCTCTTTTTTGGTTCTCAGCAGTTCCGGGCATCAAGAATGTGCCGGTTCCCGTCAAGAGGCAAGCAAGGCAGTAATCAGTTCCTTGGGCAGTCCCTTGAAAAGTCAGAACGTTGGACACGTGCTCTGCTCTTCTCTACCCTCTGGGGGGAGAAGCTCCCAAGCCATATTAGTCTCTGTCTCTGGTATTGCCAGTCCTCTGGAGCAGCAACAAGCCATCCAGCTTTCTTGTATTCAGTGGCCCCCAGGCATTTCGAATGTGTTGGGTTTTCCATTAGGTCTCTGAGACCCATGAGGCAGAAGGCAGTTGTTGGGCTGCCGCTTCTCCCCTCGAAGTTGGAACATTAGAAATATTGTCCAGTCTTATCTTTCCCTCTTCAAGGAGAAGCTGGGGGTTTACTCTCAATCATGTGGCACTGTGTTGGGGGAGAGACTAAGGCAGGAACATGCCACAGATTTTCCTACCAGCTTCAATGCTGCACTCAAGTGGGATGCAGGAGCCTCTGAACTCGTGTCTCGATTTCCTACAAAGCAAATTAATTCATGTGTTCCTAAATTCGTGTCTCCATAGGGGGAAAAAGGCTTTGGGGCTTCCAATTTTGCCATCTTGCTGATATCACTATCTTATTTTTTCAACTTTACTGACTCTTTCCTTTAGGTCATCTTTGCTAGCTATGTCCTCCAGATTTCTTCTTTGATTTAGAGATTTGAATTGTCCTCCAGACTGTCACCAGTCTGCCTTCTTCCACTTCTAATGATGCCTTCTCCTCAGGATACATCCCCTGACCATGCTAGCCAATGCAGCTTATCTCTATCTTCATAATTTTTCCAACAATTGCTTGATCTAGCCTCTTCATAGTGCTTTTAGTAACAATTAACTCCTTTAGTTATGTATTTATTGTGTGTCAACTGCATATTATACAAGCTTCTCAAGAACAAGACCTTGTCAATCTTTCCAAATACCCAGAGTATGTCTGGGCTACAGTCAGTGTGCAATAAATGTTTGTTGACTAATAAAAGATGGTATAGAGGGGGTTTGATTTTGTACAAAGACCTCTCTGTTCAGTTGATTTGAGAATAAGGCAACCCAACAAAAGTATTCAAGGCAGATCCATTATTTGAATTCCTTATAAAGTACTGACCCAAACCAGGTTAATTTCAACAAAAAAATGATCTCCATGAACACTAGTTAAGATTAACACTAGTTAAGATTATACTGCACAATCCAGTGTTCTGTGAATAAGACACATGACAATTGAACAAAGTGAAGTAGAAATGTGTTTTATATGGCAATTTATGAAACTATGTGTTCAACCGGTTTTCTTCTATTTTTATATACTAAGTTGATTGGTTATAATAAAGACTTCGAAGAAATATCAGATTGGACTGTGACTTTAGGAAAAAAATAGCTGTGCTATCCTTAGTACTGCTCAGGTTTCTGAGTTTTGTATTCTAATCGCCTAGAAGTCGTTCACGAAAATATGACCTGTATAATAACATATTTAACCAAAATATAGTAGTAATACTATATTCCACAATCTTTGAATATTTTATCCCTTATTAGCCTCCATAAGAAATTTCTATTAAAATACAACAAAAGTATTCAGGATAGCTACAAGGCAAAAAAGGAGGATCCAAATAGAAACCGATATAACAGATTTTAAATGCCATGTGCAGAAGATGTCAGAGCTGGCATTTAATTTCAGAAATGTGTCAGCATGACTGAAGTCCAGAAAAGGCAGAGACTGAAACAAACAAGACAATACCAAGATCTCTCCTCACCATGCCTGGAGCTAAAAGTAGTACAAGAGAGCCTAAAACATTGCTTGGGACAGATCATGTAAAATTAGCAAATGATAACAAGAAATAACCATTCCCTAGTTCAGGCAAAAGATAGTTTAAAAATTCAAGTTCTGGCTTCAAGTGCCTGGGTTTACACCCTGGCTTTGTCATTTATTAACTCTGTGAATTTGGGATAATTATTTAATCTCTCTCTCTTTTCCAGGTTAGTTTCCTCCTCTAAAAAGTACAATAGGTTGAGTACTTTATAGATATAGTATTTCTTGTGCATGGAAATGTTTTCAAGTGTGTTCAAACTTTTATGCCAAGGCAATATGTATCTCCATGTACTAAGGGAAAAAAAACCAGACAAAATATTAGAGAAGTAAACAGTCATTTCTAGAGATTGTAGAAATTGAAGTATAAAGACATGTAAATATCACAGTTTCCAAAAGAGGAAAAATGGATCCCAGCAACTTTACATGGTAAGATGAATGGTTTGTGGGTAATTAAAAAGGACGTGACAAGGGTTGCTTGGGGGGCTCAGATGGTTAAATGTCTGCCTCTGGCTTGGTTCATGATCCTGGGATCCTGGAGTCAAGCCCTGTGTTAGACTCCCTGCTCATCAGGGAGTCTGTTTCTCCCTCTACCTCTGCCCCTCCCTTCCACTAGTGCTCTCTCCCTCTCTCTCTCTCTCTCAAATGAGTAAATAAAATTTGGGGGGAAAAAAAGGAAGTAACAGAAATCTATGTCCTGGGTGGAAAGTGAACTGCCCGGGAAATATAAGACCCCAACTACAGGCTCGATTTGCAACCACATCTTGGGTCCCTGGTGTTACCTCTGCAAGACTGTACAGCAGCTGATATTGTGGGCCTCCTTGCCCAAACCCCATCTCTGCCACTTACCAGCTAACTCAGGGGAGCTGCTAGAGACTCCGAATTACCATTTCCTCACCACCACAATGGAAATAATGGCAGTACCAACCTCATGTTCTTTGTTGCAAGGATCAATATATATGTACGTGTGTATGTGGTATATCTGTCCCAGAGCAAGTGCTCAGTAAATGTGGTGCTTTTGATCATTCCATCGCTTCTAAATAGCCTCCTTTACTTGGTTAACAGGGTCCCTAGCAGGGCCTACCTGGTTCTCTGCCTAAGCTCCCCTTTATTTGCCTTAAATCTTCCTCCCTTTTCTCTCTTCCCTGTTCAAGTTCAGCCCTGCCTTGGGTTCCAGAACCAGTCCACCCATCAACAAGGGAATGTGAAGAGGCCTACTTCAATGCTTACCATACTGTGTCCAGCACAACGGTTCTCTGATGCAGCTGAGTACAGAAAATGGGCTGTTGTGGGAGGAGCTGTGTGAGGAACACAGAGAGGAGACTGGATCTCCCATTGGTGGAGAGGTTGGCTAGGTGGACACAGTGACAAGAGTTTGGGAGGGTGTCCAGGTCGAGAGAGGACAGTGACCAGCAATAGTTCTGGTGTGGCAGAGGGAACAGGTTCCATATATGAACAGAGATAATAGAAAATCTACAAGCAGATTTTCCAGGAACACAGGAAAGCTTCAGTCAGATTAGACTTCCTCGGACAAAGTTTACTTGTCGGTGTTTGAACTTTAGACACCACCTAGAAAACTAGGTTTTCCCAAGATTAAGCTCCTCAGCCCCAAACTCTACCCATATCATAGGATAGAAAGAATTCCATAAGATTCCATAAACTACCAAGTTTAGACTGCCTTGTGCCTGAATGAACACTCTCTCACTGTGATTTATGAGAAAACTGCTCGTTGTTACAAGTTGGTACATTAGGTAGCACAGCCTAAATTTTAAAATGACTTAGAAACTTGAAGATTAATTGAAGTTATTCTAATGAGCTTTAACAAGAATCAAACTAACAAAAGAAAAACAAATTAAAATACAAAATATGTAACAGCTGGTCAACAGAAACCTGTGGTTTTTGAGTAAAAGACTTAGGACAAATTGTCTCTAGAAGCTAACTATAAATTAGTAGTGTGACATGGTGGCCGATAGGTCCATACATGCTTGGGCTGTGTGGCTAGCTACAGTTTCCAGAGCAAGGGATGTGATAGCCTGGCTGGCTCTGACTGGCCCGAGCTTCTGCAGCAGCATGGGGCTCTGTTCCAGGCTTCAAACTCGCACAGATGTTGGAAAGCTGCAGTGTTTTAGGGGTAGCCAAGGAATGGGGATCATGGGAGGGCTTTACCAAGCCATTGAGTCTGACATTTCTGGGAGCAAAACCTTAAGCAATGTAGCCACCTCTCTTCAAACACATGAAGAAGAGGTTTGTGGAGTTCTAAATTAAAGCAACCATAAAATAGAATTCAGGCATATGAAGGTTTTGGCAAGCTGAAAGAAAGGGGGAAGCCTTTATCAATGTGACTTTTAAGTAGTGAACTTGCCCTTTCCAGTAGAAGTATGTAAAAAGAGGCCAAACATCTGCATTGACCCGGAGTTTGAGCTAGACGACCCTGAAGGCATTGCCTGGTTCTAAGATCCTGTGTGGTTTGGGATATGTTACTTAGTCTTTTTGAACATCTGTTTCTTATATGACAATAGAGATAGGAGTAGGACTCATCTTCATGTGGCTGTTGGGCAAATTGAGTAACTGATATGCAACATTTAGCATAGTGCCTGACCCCTAGTAAGTTTTCAGTGCAGGAGTTGTGAATTATAAAAGTTACCTAATGAATTCTTCACAGACAGAATAAATCTAACCTTCTCATGAACACTATTCTACTTTACCTGTCCTCCATCTGTAGCATATTTTTGGTCTTTTACCTTCATTTTTTATAGTTTTATGTATTGTTTAACTGCCTAGAAGGATTTAGCAATCTCTTTGAGCAGGCAGGATGTGAACTGAAAATTGAATACAGCAGGAACAAAGCCCATTTTAATTTAGGACCTGTATATTATTTCCAGGCTGTTAGATTAAGAACAATATTTTGGCATATCAGTAGAAGGAACTTATTTTTCTCCTGTGTCAGTGTAATTATTGAGATTGACGTCCTGTGATAGAAGATGTGCAGATTCCAGGCCACGATCATTCCATTATCCCTACATAGACTGGGATCCCCTGGGCCTTCCCTGAAGTCAGGATGAACTTAGGCCCTGACTTCAAGCAAAGTTCTGAAAGGAGAAAGCAATAAACCTGACTTCAAAGTTTTTAAAAAATGTTTCCCTCCGTAAAACCAGCTTATTCTTCTTTTCATTATGTCAGTGGACAATTAATCTAAGGGCAATTTAAACAGTTTAATGGGGGCACACTGTAGTATTTGGCAATGGTATTTGCTTATTCAGTGTTGATAAAATGAAAGATGGGTAATAGAAAAAACTGCTGGGCTTGAGAGCTAGAAATGTATGAACAAACATTTTGCAAAAAGTTGCTAAAAAACAAAGTTGTGTGGGGTCTCCTGGGTAACTCAGTGAGTTAAGCATGTGACTCTTGATTTCAGCTCAGGCCTTGATCTTGCTTAGGTCATGATCTCAGGGTTGTGAGATCAAGCCCTGTGTGGCACTCTGTGCAGGGTGTGGAGCTTGCTTGAGGTTCTCTCTCTCCCACTCCTTCTGCCCCTCCCTCACAACTTGAGAGTGTATGTGTGTATGTGTGTGTGCATGCACTCTAAATGAATGAATGAATGAATGAATGAATGAAAGAATAACTGTGACTCACGGGGACAGTAACTCAAACATGGCTCACCTACTTTGGGCTCAATAATTCAGTGAATGTTCATGTAAATATTAGAATATTGTAGTGTGTGTGTATATGCATGTGTGTTTTAGGATCTTAAGTTACCCATTTTATAGGTATCAAATATTATCAAGTCAACCCGATTAAGCATTGAGAATTAAACATGTAAAATTAACTTCCCATCTTTCCCCCACCATCCCCTGCACCTGACAAAATGGGCATTAACTTTTTCGGTGACTGCTGTTTGGATTCCTGGGTGGAGCATGTCTCTCAACCTCTTTGTGTTTATTTTCCCACCTACTTAGACAGTGATAGCAATAACTCCTTCCTTAAAAAGTGATTGATCCTATTTTAATGCATTTGAAGCCTTCACAAAATGTGTTGCATAATACCAAGCTCAGTAAAATTAGACTAAATAATTATGTGTGCATTTGTGGTGCAGACAGTATTTTGGATAGAGGAGGGTAATAAAAACGGGAATTCAAAAATCTAAACACCCATGACTATGAATTCATATAGGAAAATAATGGGATTTTTTTTAACTTCCAAAATATATAATCTGATTGACCAGTTTTCAAGATGTAAATAGCATTTTATACATATATAAATTCAAAGATTTGTAATTTAAAAATTATGGTAAAATACATATAACACGAGATTCACCATTTTAACTATCTGTAAGTGTGTGGGTCTTTAGCATTAAGTACATTCACACTATTGAGAAACCATCACTGCTATTCATTCATAAAACATTTTCATCTTACAAAACAAATTTATTAATAAGATTTTAAAAATTATTTTAAAAATAATTTTATCTTTCTCCTATAAATCCCTTTTGATATTGCAAAGCCATAGTATATATTTTAACATACTTGTATCAACAATCTTTTAAGAAAGATGGGGAATCAAGGCTTAGAGACACTTGGTAGCTTGCTAGCTCTCACTCTTCTGATGAACTGGAGAGTCAGAACTGGAGCTCAGGACATCTGGCTTCCAATGTCATATTTTTCTTGCTTAATCCATTAATAATGCAAAATGAACTCTTTGCTGTTTCACCTGTGTTTAATCAACTGGGCTTATTTTTCTTTGTGCTAACCCATTGTAAACTTTGTTTTGCTCTCCAGGTTCTCTTTTAATCCCTGTATTTCAGATTTGTATTTTTTTCTGATGAGATCATATTAGGTGCACTTTAATTTGTATTTTTTTCTGATGAGATCATATTAGGTGCACTTTAATTGAGAGCCTTTTTGCTTTCAATTATATATACACACACATACACATCAGGTTCTCTCTCTATATATAGAACCTGATATATATATATATATATATATATATATATATATATATAACCTGATGTTAAAGTGAATCTGCCCAGTGGATGCACCTTGAGAACATTATGTGAAGTGAAATAAGCCAGTCACAAAAAGACAAATGTTGCATGATTCCACTTGCCTGTGTTATATCTAAAATAGTCAAACTCATAGAATCAAAGAGTGGTTGCCAGGGGCCTGTGTTGGAGAAAGGAACTGGGGAAATCTCAGGCATTAATAGAGTTCCTGTTATGCAAAATAAAAAAGTTCTGGAGATTCATTGTACAACTTAATAGATTAATTAGACTTAATAGTCTGAATAGACTTAACACTATTGAACTGTACACATAGAAGTGGCTGACAGATAGTAAGTTTTATGTTATGTGTGCATGTATTTTTTGGTTTTGTTACCATAATTGGGGAGGGGGGCAGAACTTGCCCATTCAGATCATGCTTTATGGGTTTTGACATAAACACCTGGAGGTTTGCTCTGCAGTTTCCTGCAGTGTTGTAGTTCTCTGAGGCTCTAACACCAAGAAACAGCATCTTGTTTAGCATTGCTTCTGGCTATGAGACTAAATAATCTTGCTTTTCTCTCTTATTTCACTCGTGATTTCGCTGATTGGAGATGGCCAAGTCATATTATCTTCTTAGGTCTCTGTTTTAGTGTAATATCAGACTAATGTACTTTGGCGTCTTGAGTATCCTGCTGGTAAGGATTAGCAAAATAATATATGACAAGGTTTCAAATTCTTTCTATTGGAAACATCTTTCTGGGTTTATAAAACACATTAGGATTCACATTGCCTAGAGTTACATACCAAGGACAGTTTCTCTTCTTGGATGGAGCGAGTGGCACCATATGACAACTTGGGCAAGATCAGGAGTCTCTCATTTAAAAATTATATACCAAGCAATGTATCTCAGGCTGTTCTCAGGGCTGGAAGTGGAAGTCAACAAGCTAAATCAGGCAGATCCATTCAGTAGTAGGAAGGAGACCATAAACAACTGCAGAGAAGAGACTTTGAAAGAATTTTCAAAAAGCTGTAAGTTGTAAAATAAAATATGTGTATTTATTTGGGGTCTTACAGATTGCAATCTAGCACACAGATTCAATGAAAATCAAACCTGAGCTGGGGGAAATAGTCCAAAATGGCAGAGAAGTAGCAAACCTTCTTTTAGTCTGATCCCAGAAATTCAGCTAGATAGCTATTGAATCATTCTGAACACCTGCAAACTCAACTGAAGATCTAAGAAAAGAATAGCTGCACCTCTACAAATAGAAAAGCAATCACTTTCTACAAGGATGACAAGACAGAAAAACTTACCTCAAAAAAGGGAATAAAAGGCAGTACTGACTGCCAGGGACTTAATCAGTACGGATATAAGTAAGATGTCAGATCTAGAGTTCAGAATAATGTTGATAAAGATACTAGCTGGGGAAAAAAAAAAGATACCAGCTGGGCTTGAAAAAAGCAAAGAAGACACTAAAGAATCCCTTTATGGAGAAATAAAAGAACTAAAATCAATTCAAGTTGAAATATTAATGAGATGCAATTATTAATGAGATGCAATTAAATGACATGCAATTAAAAATGCAAGCTCTAACTGCTAGGATAAATGAAGCAGAAGAGAGAATTAGTGATATAGAAGACAAAATATGGAGAATAAAGAAGCTGAGAAAAAGAGAAAAACAACTCCTCGATCACAAATGGAGAATTCAAAAGATAAGTGATACCATAAAACAAAATAATGTTAGAATAATTGGGATCCCAGAAGAAGAGGAAAGGGGGTGGGGTAGAAGGTATAGTGGAGCAAATTATAGTGGAGTACTTCCCTAATCCAGGAAAGGAAACAGACATTCAAGTACAGGAGGCATAGAGAACCCCCTTCAAGATCAATAAAAATAGATCAACACTTAGATATAAAATAGTGAAACTTGCAAATCTCAGGGACAAAAAGAAAATTCTGAAAGAAGCTAGCTAGAGGTCTATAACCTACAAGGGTAGAAACATCAGACTGGCAGAAGCCCTCTCCCCAGAGACTTGACAGGCCAGAAAGGACAGGCATGATATATTCAGGGTGCTAAATGAGAAAAACACACAGACAAGAATACTTTATCCAGCAAGGATGTCATTCAAAATAGGATAGATAAAAAAGCTTCCAGGACAAACAGAAACTAAAAGAATTTGTGATCACTAAACCAGCCCTGCAAGAAATATTAAAGGGGATCCCTTAAGTAAATAGAGAGCCCCAAAGTAACATAGATCAGAAAGGAACAGAGACAATATACAGAAATAGTGAGTTTATAGGTAATACAATGGTACTAAATTCATATTTTTCAATAGCTACTCTGAATGTAAATTAGCTAAATGCCCTCATCAAAAGACACAGGGTATCAGTTTAGATAAAAAAGCAAGACCCATCAATATGCTGTCTGCAAGAGACTCATTTTAGATCCAAAGACACCTCTAGATTGAAAGTGAGGAGGTGGAGAATGAGTTAACATGCTAATGGACCTCAAAAGAAAACTGGGATAGCAATCCTTATATCAGAGAAATTAGATTTTAAGCCAAAGGCTGTAATAAAAGATAAGGATATTGTATCATAATTAAAATATCTATGCAACAAGAAGATCTAACAATTGTAAATATTTATGCCCCTACCATGGGAGCAGCCAATTATACATACCAATTAACAGCAAAATTAAAGAAACACATTGATAACAATACAATAATCATAGGGGACTTTAATAGCCCACTCACTGCAATGGACAGGTCATCTAAGCAGAAGATCAATATGGAAACAAGGACTTTGAATGACACACTAGACCAGATGGACTTCACAGATACATTCAGAGAATTCCAACCTAAAGCAACAGAATGCACATTCTTCTCTTGTGTACATGGAACAGTCTCCAGAATAGATCACATATTGGGTTGCAGACAGGTCTCAACTGGTACCAAAAGATTGGGGTCATTCCCTGCATATTTTCAGAACACAGTGCTTTGAAACTGGAATTCAGTCACAAGAGGAAATTTGGGAAGAACTCAAAATACTTGGGGGCTAGAGAGCATCCTACTAAAGAATGAATGGGCCAACCAGAAAATTAAAGATTTTTAAAAATTCATGGAAACAAATGAAAATGAAAACACAATTATTTAAAACCTTTGGGATGCAGCAGAGTTTGTCCTAAAAGAGCAGTATATAGCAATACAAGCCTTTCTCAAGAAACAAGAAAGGTCTCAAGTACACAACCTAACCTTACATCTAAAGGAGCTGGAACAAGAACAACAAATAAAGCCTAAACTCAGAAAGAGAAGATAAATAAGATTAGAACAGAGATCAATGAAATAGAAACCAAAAGAACAGTAGAACAGATCAATGAAACCAGGAGCTGATTCTCAGACAGCACTGATAAGATTGATAACCCCCGGTCAGACTTATCAAAAAGAAGAGAAAGGATCCAAATAAATAAAATCATGAATGAAAGAGGAGAGCTCACAACTGACACCAAAGAAATACAATTATAAGAACATATTATGAGCGACTATATGCCAAAAAATCAGGCAATCTGGAGGAAATGGATGCATTCCTAGAAATGTGTAAACTACCAAAACTGAAAAAGGAGGAAATAGAAAACCTGAACAGACTCATAACCAGCAAGTAAATTGAAGCCATAATAAAAAAATCTCCCAACAAATAAGAGTCCAGGGCCGGATGACTCCCCAGGGGAATGCTACCAGACATTTAAAGAACAATTAATTCCTGTTCTTCTGAATCTGTATCAAAAAGTAGAAAGAGAAGGAAAACTTCCAAACTCTTTCTATGAGGCCAGCATTACCTTGATCCCCAAACCAGACAAAGACCCCACCAAAAATTACAGACCAATATCCCTGATAAATGTGGATGAAAAATTCTCACCAAGATACTAGCCAATAGGATCTAACAGTACATTAAAAGAATCATTCACCATAACAAAATGGGATTTATTTCTGGGCTGCAAGGGTGAGTCAATATCCACAAATCAATCAGTGTGATACAGTACATTAATAAAAGAAAGGACAAGGACTGTATGATCCTCTTGGTAGATGCAGAAAAAGCATTTGAGAAAGTACAGCATCCTTTCTTGATTAAAAATCTTCACAGTGTAGGGATAGAGGGAGCATACCTCAGTATCATAAAAGCCATATACAAAAAGCCCACAGTAAATAACATTTTCAATGGGGGAAAAACAAAGCTTTTCTCCTAAAGTCAGGAACAGGGCAGGGATGTCTGCTATCACCACTGCTGTTCAACATAGTACTAGCATTCCTATGCTGATAGACTCAGCAATCAGACAATGAAAAAAAAAAAGATATCAAAATTTGTAAAAAAGAGTCAAACTCTCACTCTTTGCAGATGGTATGATACTTTATGTGGAAAATCCAAAAGACTCGACTCCAAAACTGCTAGAACTTATACAAAAATCAATGCAAAAAATCAGTTGCATTTCTATACACCACCAACAAGACAGAAGAAAAAGAAATTAAGGAGTCAATCCTATTTACAATTGCATCCAAAACCATAAGATACCTAGGAATAAACTCAACCAAAGAGGCAAAGGATCTGTACTCAGAAAACTATTAAACACTCATGAAAGAAATTGAGGAAGACTCAAAGAAATGGAAAAATGTTCCATGCTTATGGATTAGAAGGACAAATATTGTGAAAATGTCTATGCTACCCAGAGCAATCTATACATTCAATGTAATCCCTATCAAAATATCATTAGCTTTTTTTCATAGAGCTAAAACAAATAATACTAAAATTTGTAGGGAACCAGAAAAGATCCCAAATAGCCAAGGGAATGTTGAAAAAGAAAACCAAAGCTGGTGACATCACAATCTTGGACTTCAAGTCTTATTACAAAGCTTTAATCATTAAGACAGTATGGTATTGGCACAAAAGCAGACACATAGATCAATGGAACAGACTAGAGAACCCATAAATGGACCCTCAACTCCATGGGCAACTAGTCTTTGATAGGAAAGAATATCTAATGGAAAAAGACAGTATCTTCAACAAATGGTGTTGGAAAAAATTGGATAGCCACATGCAGAAGAATGACTCTGGACCATTTCCTTACACTATATATAAAAATAGACTCAGAACGAATGAAAGATCTGAATGTGAGAAAGGAATCCATCAAAATCATAGGGAAGAACATAAGCAGTAACCTCTTCAACCTCGGCTGCAGCAACTTCTTGCTAGACACGTCTCCAGAGGCAAGGGAGACAAAGGCAAAAAAGAACTATTGGAATTTCATCAAGAAGCTTTGCACCACAAAGGAAATAGTGGACAAAACCAAAAGACAACCAACAGAAAGGGAGAAGACATTTGCAAATGTCTTATCAGATAACGTGCCAGTATCCCAAATCCATAAAGAACTTATCAAAATCAACACCCAAAGAACAAGTCATCCAATTGAGAAATGGGCAGAAGACATGATCAGACATCTCTCCAAAGAAGAAATCCACATGGCCAATAGACACATGTAAAAATGCTCAGCATCACTTGGCATCAGAGAAATACAAATCAAAACCACAATGAGATATGACCTCACACCAGTCAGAATGGCTAAAATTACTATTCAGGAAATGACAGATGTTGGCAAGGATGTGGAGAAAGGGGAACCCTCTTACACTGTTAGTGGGAATGCGAGTTGCTGCAGCCACTCTGGAAAATAACATGGAGGTTCCTCAAGAGGTTGAAAATAGAGCTACCCTATGACCCAGGAACTGCACTACTAGGGATGTCCAAATGAAGTGATCTGAAGGAGGGTATGTGATGTAATGAGTCCTGGGTATTATGTAAAACTGATGAATCACTGACTTCTATGCCTGAAACTAATAATATATGTTAACTAATTGAATTTAAATAAAAAATTAAAAATTGAGAGAAGAAAAAACTGAACTGGGGAGAGACAAAGAAAGTTAGAATTTTTAAAGAAAAAAGAGGGGATTTACATCAGTTGTTTTGAAGAGAAGCAGTTTGTGCTAGCTTATTTACAGTTACATTAATCTTTTTTTTAAAAATTAAAAAAAATTTTTTTTATTTACTTGACAGACAGAGATCACAAGTGGGCAGAGAGGCAGGCAGAGAGAGGAAGGAAAGCAGGCTCCCTGCTGAGCAGAGAGCCCAATGCGGGGCTCGATCCCAGAACCCTGGGATCATGATCTGAGCCGAAAGCAGAGGCTTTAACCCATTGAGCCACCCAGGCGCCCCTACAGTTACATTAATCTATGTGTGATTAGTTGCTGGGCCTAGTGTTAGGCAGAAAGTCCATTTATGCCCATTATATCATAAGTGGTGCCTTGGCTTTTAGCTGAACTCAGAAAAGAAAAAATCCAAGAATTTGAGACAAAAGATATGTATGAGTTCCACTTCCTCAGTGTCCTCTTGGCTACATTTAAAAATAACTCTCTTAGCAGTGGTTATTCCATTTTATGTTCTTCATTGTCAGAATGCACCTAAATCAGAGAAGCATATTGATTTTTATCGAAATCTCTGAGCTCAATGTGAGAATACGTCCTCTTGGAGGATTTCACTTATTTTCACATTAAAATATGGAGCATGAGCACAATGGTTGGGGCTCCATCCTATGCTCCCTAAAGCACTTTTAGCATTAAAGCATTTTTAGCATTAGCTGGGGCCCTGAATAACCAATTAAAGACTGAAATTTTCACTATCTTAGAGATTTTCAAATATCCAGAGGAAGGCCTGAACTTTTCACCTTTCTCAGGGATGTTTTTGTGGGCTCACTCTCTGATCCTCATGCTGGAAGGTGGGAAAACGGAAGGAGGCCAAGGCTGAGGGGCTCATCCCAGAAGGCTCTCTGCCTGCCTTTAACCTCATTTCCCACAGGGCCTCCGTTTCTTTTAGTCTTCTTCCTGGCCGAGGGACAGCTGCTTGCCATCATACTACACTCTGGTTACCTGCATCTTCAGTTTTAGGCCCCGACCACAGTAATATCAAAAGACAGCATCTGTTCTTTTGCCTGGCCTTTTTAGAAGCTGTCCATCTGGTTGGAGGACACTTGCTGAGTTCTGGGGTCACCCTGCTTGAAGAAGTTTTTTCAGAAGTGATGGAAAGGCAGTTGTTGGTTTTGTTCCTTATGTGCGAATCCAAAAGTGCAACGTGACTCATCTTCAGTAGGCTGGAAAGCTCTCACACAGGCAGAAGTCAGTTCTGGGAGGTCTAGCTGGAGGTCCTGTAGCAGCATGTTCATGGAAAGGACTGGAATAATAGTTGCCATTTATCAAAGGCCTCCCTTTTGGAAGTCACTTATATATGTATCAGCTCTAATCTCTATAACAACCATGGTTGTTATGGAGTATTATTCCCATTTTACAGAGGTTCTAACAGATTAAATACTTGGGATCACAGAGGTATTAGGTGATAAAGACAGAGTTGTCAAGCTTCCAAGTTCAGGTGTTTTTTTTTTTTTTTTCTTTTTTTCTTTTTCGGATTAGGTCTACTGTCCTGAATAAAACTCCTAGGTCTTGAGTAGCTCTCCTCATTATTTGTCCAGAATTATTTTCATTGACTATTATAAAATATATTTTTCTGTTGTTCTAGGTAAAGAGCTTGTTTGAGACCTTTTAGAAACAATCACTATTCACATGTTTTAATGTTTTAACTTACTTTCTTGTTGGGCTCTATTTTTAAAAAAGGACCTAGATATTTTCTCAAATCCTAAAATAAGTAAATCAACCAAACTAATGGAATTAAATTCAGCAAGAGTAAGATGAAAGGTTTGCTTTATGCCCAAATTGTGTTTTTTTTCTTTACGCCCTATCCTTGGCTGCAAATGTCATCACACCATTTTCTATCAGATGAGAAACAGCAAATGTTATAAATGAAAAAAATGTTCAGTGCAGCTGCATCAGCCTCACAAGTGCCTAAGTGGAACTTTAAATCCCAGGGTTGTATCCAAAAGGACATTGGTGCATAGTAGTGCAGCTCGGAGAGTCTCTCAATGGGTGATGCGTTTGTCCTTGACCCTGAGAGCTGGCATTTTGATTTTGATTGCTTTTTATGGAGAGTTTAGAGCCTTTCCCAGAATATTGATTTTAGGGGATTTTTTCTTGGCTAATGTTTGGGCAAAAATCATATTTATTCCAGCTGAAAGTCATCTTTTTTTTTTTTTTAAATCAGAATTTAGAATAGAATATGGCAAAGCTTTGGCTCCCGGCTACTTAAAATTGTTTGATTTCATTGTAACCCCTGCTGGTCATCATAACAAATGTATTTTCCCAAACTTTAAGATAACATTTTAATAGAAAAATTAATGAAAGAAATGTATTTACTAGACTTTTTCCTCCATTAAAAAAAGGAGCCTATGGAAACAACATTTAATGATTACTTTCTATATTCTAAGCCACATGTTAGCTACTTAGCCAAATACTGGCTAACATTTTTATGTAATGAATTCATGGGGTTATCTTTTTTTTAATTAGAGAATTTCTCCCTTTAAGGGTGATACCATGATTCATTGCAACTATTGTGAACAAAATTTTTAAAAAGGACCAGACTTCCTTTTTGTCTTGCATTAAGACCAATATAACTTATTACTTTTAATGTACCGGATAATTATTAGTATCAATTACTGAACTATGTATCATACAGAAATATTTGGGAGAAGCTATCAGTATGTGCACTGCTGTTTACACACATACTCTCCGGACTAGACATCTGTTTTTTTTCTTGCTTTTGAATATTACAGTTTTTTACATTTGTGGTAAATACGTAAAACATAAAATTTACTGGTGTAACCATTTTCAGGTGTAGAGTTTTATAGCATTAAGTACATTCACATTGCTATGCAACCATCACCCATTCATCTCCAGAATTTTCTTCTCTTCCTAAAACCCATTAAACACTAACTCTCCATTCCTCCAGAGGAGGAATTCTAGAGATCTAGAATTCTTCTAGATATCTTCTCTAGAGATCACCATTCATCTTATAGTCTTTATGGATTTGACTATGCTAGGAACTTCTTAAATGTGGACTCATGCAATATTTGACCTCTTGTGAAGGGCTTATCTCACTTACTGTAATGGTTACGTTTCATCCATGTTGTAACACAAGTCTAAATTTCTTTCCAATTTAAGGCTGAATAATGCTGTGTGGTCTTACGTACCACATGTTGCTTACCCATTCCTTTACTGATTGATACTCATGTTGTACCTACCTTTTGGCTATTGTGAATGAGGTTGCTGTGAATGTGGTAGTGCATGTATCTGTTCCTGTCCCTGTTTTCACCATTTTTGTATACATTCCCAGAAGGAGAATTGCTAGGTAGTTCTATGTGTAATTTTTTGAGGAATGTGATGGCTATATTTTTTTTTTTTAAAGATTTTATTTATTTATTTGAGAGAGAAACAGTGAGAGAGAGCATGAGCGAGGAGAAGGTCAGAGAGCGAAGCAGACTCCCCATGGAGCTGGGAGCCCGATGCGGGACCCGATCCCGGGACTCCGGGACCATGACCTGAGCCGAAGGCAGTCGTCCTTATCTCTCTTCTCTTGCTGCCATTCTCTGTACTGTTAGTATGCTTGTCTTTAGAAACCTTTCCCTACCTAATTACACCTCTTTATTTGCTGTTTATTTTCTCTTAGTTGAAGAGGGATTTAGCTAAATTGATTACAATTGTGCTTAGAATAGAAGTAAATAGGCTCCGAGGGACATCTAATCAAGTAAAGTTCATCAGCTTTAGTATATAAATGTTATCACATCTACTTTAACACTGAAAGGTCCTTTTATATACTTGCAATGTATATAATTGAAAGTGCTATTGATGGTGTTTTAGATAATTAAGACATAGGAGTTGTGACTTCTAGATTAACAAGATATTACAGTTATTTGAATTAAAATTCCTTAATCTAGATGTTATACATATTCTCATAATGAACCAAACATTGGATGTTATCCATAGCAGAAAATTTTTTTGGAAATTCATGGAATATTATTATAGATCCTTATTATGTATTTATGTCAGTGTAAGCAAAGTTTCAGATTAGTGTATGGAAATAGTCTAGATCTTGAGTATAAAATGCAAATACAAACCTTTGTGCACCTGCCAAAACAGAACAAAACAAGACATAATTTACTGGTGGTACAAATGACTTTAGTAATAGCCAGTAATTTCACTAAAAAGAAATATCAGTAAATAATATGGCCACATGGAAAGGGAATTTGTTATGACTGTCAAATATAAGATTTTTAAAAAATATATTATTTATTTACTTATTTGACAGAGAGAGAGAGAGAGAGATCACAAATAGGCAGAGAGGCAGGCAGAGAGAAAGGGGGAAACAGCCTCCCTGCTGACTAGAGAGCCTGATGTGGGGCTCCATCCCAGGACCCTGAGATCATGACCATGACCTAAAGGCAGAGGCTTTAACCCACTGAGCCACCCAGGTGCCCCCAAAAATTAGATCTTTAACTATGATATAAGCAAGTCATCCCAAGATCATTTCTTTTTTTTTTTTTTAATTTCATCTGAGTCTTTATTTTTTTTTTTAATTAATTTTTTATTTTTTATAAACATATATTTTTATCCCCAGGGGTACAGGTCTGTGAATCACCAGGTTTACACACTTCACAGCACTCACCAAAGCACATACCCTCCCCAATGTCCATAATCCCACCCCCTTCTCCCAAACCCCCTCCCCCCAGCAACCCTCAGTTTGTTTTGTGAGATTAAGAGTCACTTATGGTTTGTCTCCCTCCCAATCCCATCTTGTTTCATTGATTCTTCTCCTACCCACTTAAGCCCCCATGTTGCATCACCACTTCCTCATATCAGGGAGATCATATGATAGTTGTCTTTCTCTGCTTGACTTATTTCGCTAAGCATGATACGCTCTAGTTCCATCCATGTTGTCGCAAATGGCAAGATTTCATTTCTTTTGATGGCTGCATAGTATTCCATTGTGTATATATACCACATCTTTTTGATCCATTCATCTGTTGATGGACATCTAGGTTCTTTCCATAGTTTGGCTATTGTGGACATTGCTGCTATAAACATTCGGGTGCATGTGCCCCTTTGGATCACTATGTTTGTATCTTTAGGGTAAATACCCAATAGTGCAATTGCTGGGTCATAGGGCAGTTCTATTTTCAACATTTTGAGGAACCTCCATGCTGTTTTCCAGAGTGGCTGCACCAGCTTGCATTCCCACCAACAGTGTAGGAGGGTTCCCCTTTCTCCGCATCCTCGCCAGCATCTGTCATTTCCTGACTTGTTGATTTTAGCTATTCTGACTGGTGTGAGGTGATATCTCATTGTGGTTTTGATTTGTATTTCCCTGATGCCGAGTGATATGGAGCACTTTTTCATGTGTCTGTTGGCCATCTGGATGTCTTCTTTGCAGAAATGTCTGTTCATGTCCTCTGCCCATTTCTTGATTGGATTATTTGTTCTTTGGGTGTTGAGTTTGCTAAGTTCTTTATAGATTCTGGACACTAGTCCTTTATCTGATATGTCGTTTGCAAATATCTTCTCCCATTCTGTCAGTTGTCTTTTGATTTTGTTAACTGTTTCCTTTGCTGTGCAAAAGCTTTTGATCTTGATGAAATCCCAATGGTTCATTTTTGCCCTTGCTTCCCTTGCCTTTTGCGTTGTTCCTAGGAAGATGTTGCTGCGGCAGAGGTCGAAGAGGTTGCTGCCTGTGTTCTCCTCAAGGATTTTGATGGATTCCTTTCGCACATTGAGGTCCTTCATCCATTTTGAGTCTATTTTTGTGTGTGGTGTAAGGAAATGGTCCAATTTCATTTTTCTGCATGTGGCTGTCCAATTTTCCCAGCACCATTTATTGAAGAGGCTGTCTTTTTTCCATTGGACATTCTTTCCTGCTTTGTCGAAGATTAGTTGACCATAGAGTTGAGGGTCTATTTCTGGGCTCTCTATTCTGTTCCATTGATCTATGTGTCTGTTTTTGTGCCAATACCATGCTGTCTTGATGACGACAGCTTTGTAATAGAGCTTGAAGTACGGAATTGTGATGCCACCAACGTTGGCTTTCTTTTTCAATATCCCTTTGGCTATTCGAGGTCTTTTCTGGTTCCATATAAATTTTAGCATTATTTGTTCCATTTCTTTGAAAAAGATGGATGGTACTTTGATAGGAATTGCATTAAATGTGTAGATTGCTTTAGGTAGCATAGACATTTTCACAATATTTATTCTTCCAATCCAGGAGCATGGAACATTTTTCCATTTCTTTGTGTCTTCCTCAATTTCTTTCATGAGTACTTTATAGTTTTCTGAGTATAGATTCTGTGTCTCTTTGGTTAGGTTTATTCCTAGGTATCTTATGGTTTTGGGTGCAATTGTAAATGGGATGGACTCCTTAATTTCTATTTCTTCTGTCTTGCTGTTGGTGTAGAGAAATGCAACTGATTTCTGTGCATTGATTTTATATCCTGACACTTTACTGAATTCCTGTATAAGTTCTAGCAGTTTTGGAGTGGAGTCTTTTGGGTTTTCCACATATAGTATCATATCATCTGCGAAGAGTGATAATTTGACTTCTTCTTGCCGATTTGGATGCCTTTAATTTCCTTATCCCAAGATCATTTCTTAATGGTGTGTTTTTTTGAAGGATTACCATTACTATTGCCGTATTTTGGCCAGTTGTCTTCCCTGACTTCTTTCCCTGTTTAGGCAAGCCATGCTACCCAGCTGTCACTAGACACCTCACAACCCAACCTTGACCTTTATGTTGGATCCTGTTGGATCCTCTTGGATCCATTCCCACTGTACTCTAGATCCATGTTTCCATTCAAAGTCTATTTGAATTCTGACCCATTTGGCTTGTTTCCCTTTCTATTTGTCTCTCACACTTGAGGACAGGGGAAAGCTAGACCTCTAGAAAAAAGAATGGAAGAATTATCTATATTAGAAACTTCATCAGAACCAAAATCAAAACAGAAAAGACTTTTTTCTCCTGAAATGGAGATGCTACTTTATTGAGGATTAGTAGTAGGAAATCAGTATACCCTTCTTCCTTCTCTCTCTCCCTCCCTGTCTTTCCTTTATTCAATGACCATTTACCTGATTGAACTTAGCAGACACTGCTGGGTTCTAGGTACTTAAGTTGTTCATAGCTTTCTGGGAGAAACACACATCTCAAAAAATAAAGATAATACAATATGATCAAAGTAGGAATCTACGTAGCTTCTCTGCAATGTATAAGCTATAGGGGGAGTGGACAGAGAAGATTTACCATAGGAGGTAATTTGAGGTTGCATCTCAAGGAATTAGTTTTCTTAGCAGAAAAGGAAACCCAGGGTAATTCTAGGCAAAGGGTCAATATGTGCAAAGAGCATCAAGTTGTCAAGTAATATGGCACATTCCAGAAATCATTAGTTGTTTGACACAAGGAGACATAATTGGAGATGAGATAGAATTGGTAAGGACTGGATAAGAACTCAAGGAGAATGGGGCATTTTCAGCTAGATCTGAGAAAGAAACTTTCCTGGCATCTATGCTTGGAGTTTGAATCTAAGATATTATGTAAATATGACATGGTTAGAAGGACTGTCAAATAAGATGTCATATTAGAACAATTGAAAGACTTAGGAATCACATATCACCACTTTCCTTGATCTTTGAAACTAGCACCACTCAGACTTCACTTTATAGGGATTCTAGCTCTAGACAATTCATCCAAGACTTCCCTTGGGCAGGGGGGATATTTCTCCCAATGGATTAGTTACTTAACATTTAGCTTCTTTCCCTGTGCCTTAATTTCTCAATATCAAGAGGTTTGGGATTGGCTTCTCAATCAGGTTGGTGATCTCACTCTAACTTTTTGTTCAAAGTACAAATAGCTTCTTAATACAGAGTACTAGAGTTAGCCTACTAGAGTTAGCCTGGCTAACTCTTCAGGACTCTAATTGTCATAACCTGACAGAGGGGAAGCATAGCACATTCTTTGGTAGGACAGGATGTTTAGCAAGAGAAAAACAAATGCTATATGTGAGAGAGTCATTCCTGTGCTCTTAAAGGGAAGAACTGAGAAAGTAGGCATGGAGAGGAGGAAGGAATTTCTCCCCTCAAATATTCTCTGCTCACAGTTCCTTAGGACTTGCATTTTGTCGTAGCACAGATCCCTCCAGAGGACGTAAGTTATGCCTTGAATTATGGTTTGTATATCATTCCTGCCATCCAGTGGGGCACCAGGAGACTTCTTCCATTTTGGCTTTCTTTTCTTGCCTCTTATCTAAACTTCCCCTAATTACCTTCTGGGTTTGTCTCAGCTTTATAACATGTCAACAAAGCCTAACAGCCTAGTATTGTTTATAATGGGTAAGTTTACTCAATCTTTCTAAGCTTTTATTCCTTTAGAGGGCAGATCATAGTATGTGTGATTCACTGAGTGCAAAAAAGATTTCTTCTGGGTAGCTGCCATTTAAACTTTCTGGTACTCAGAGTTCTTGTTTTTAAAATCTGAGGATAGGACTAGATGACCCTAAAATCCAGAAGGCTATCTTATCCTACAACTTCACAGTAAACTGAAATTTTGACTTCTTTCTTCATCTCTCCATTCATCCACTTGATATAGCCTCATTATCAGCAGAGGATACTTCCTTATACCTTGACTTTGGAATTGGCCATGTGACTTGCTGAGAATAGAACAGAAGGTACAGTTTGCTAGTTCTGAGCCTAAGCTGTAAGGATGTCTCTCCCTTGCACTTTTGCCATGGTTATGAGAGTAGCTTCTTTGGTTAGCCTGCCAGTCCCAAGAGGAGGATAAGAGACACATGGAGTAAAGCCACACAAGCGACCATTGTCATGTCATGTTTTCTTGGCCAAATTTGTGAATAAGAAGTGGTTATTTATTGTTGTATACCACTGAGTGCAACCACTGAAGTTTTTTTATTATATAGCCTTATTATGGGAATACCTAACTGACTCAGTCCATATGGTTGTAGTGTTTTGCATATAGTAGACCTGATGAATATTGATTGAATGATTCTATTATTGAGAATTGTCTTATTGTTTTTGCATGAAGCATAATGGTTGAAATAAAATATCTCCTTCATTATAGGTATCATCAATCTAAACTGCAATGATTAAGGATTCTTTTTTTTTTAATTAAAAAAAATTTTTCTATTAACATATACTTTATTATTAGCCCCAGGGGCACAGGTCTGTGAATCTCCAGGTTTACACACTTCACAGCACTCACCATAGCACATACCTTCCCCAGCGTCCATAACCCAACCACCCTCTCCCTACACCCTCCTCCTGGAAACTCTGAGTTTGTTTTGTGAGATTAAAGTCTCTCATGGTTTGTCTCCCTCCTGATCCCATCTTGTTTGATTTATTCTTTTCTTACCTCACAACCCCCCGATGTTGCCTCTCAACTTCCTCATATCGAGGAGATCATATGGTAATTGTCTTTCTCTGATTTATTTCTCTAAGCACAATACCCTCTAGTTCTATCCATGTCATTGCAAGTGGTAAAATTTCATTTCTTTTGATGGCTGCATAGTATTCCATTATATATATATATATATCCCACTTCTTCTCTATCCACTTCTTTATCCATTCCCACTTCTTCTTCTTCTTTATCCCACTTCTTCTTTATCCATTCATCTGTTGATGGACATCTGGGTTTTTTCCATAGTTTGGCTATTGTGGACATTGCTGCTATAAAACATCCTGGTGCACGTGCCCCTTTGGATCACTATGTTTGTATCTTTAGGGTAAATGCCCAGTAGTGCGATTGCTGGGTCATAGGGTAGCTCTATTTTCAACTTTTTGAGGAACCTCCATGCTGTTTTCCAGAGTGGTTGCACCAGCTTGCATTCCCACCAACAGTGTAGGAAGGTTCCCCTTTCTCCACATCCTCACCAGCATCTGTCATTTCCTGAATAGTAATTTTAGCCATTCTGACTGGTGTGAGGTCATATCTCATTGTGGTTTTGATTTGTATTTCCCTGATGCTGAGTGATGTGGAGCATTTTTTCATGTGTCTGTTGGCCATCTGGATGTCTTTTTTGCAGAAATGTCTGTTCATATCCTCTGCCCAATTCTTGATTGGATTATTTGTTCTTTGGATGTTGAGTTTGAAAAGTTCTTTATAGATTTTGGATACTAGTCCTTTATCTGATATGTCGTTTGCAAATATCTTCTCCCATTCTGTCAGTTGTCTTTTCTTTTTGATGACTGTATCCTTTGCTGTGCAGAAGCTTTGATCTTGATGAAGTCCCAATAGTTCATTTTTGCCTTTGCTTCCCTTGCCTTTGGCGATGTTCCTAGGAAGAATTTGCTGCAGCCGAGGTTGAAGAGGTTGCTGCCTGTGTTCTCCTCAAGGATTTTGATGGATTCCTTTCTCACATTGAGGTCCTTCATCCATTTTGAGTCTATTTTTGTGTGTGGTGTAAGGAAATGGTCCAGTTTCATGTTTCTGCATGTGGCTGTCCAATTTCCCAACAACATTTGTTGAAGAGACAGTCTTTTTTCCATTGGACATTCTTTCCTGCTTTGTTGAAGATTAGTTGACCATAGAGTTGAGGATCTATTTCTGAGCTCTCTATTCTGTTCCATTGATCTATGTGTCTGTTTTTGTGCCAGTACCATACTGTCTTGTTGATGACAGCTTTGTGATAGAGCTTGAAGTCCGGAATTGTGATGCCACCAACTTTGGCTTTCTTTTTCAACATTCCTCTGGCTATTCGAGGTCTTTTCTGGTTCCATATAAATTTTAGGATTATTTGTTCCCTTTCCTTGATAAAAATGGATGGGATTTTGATAGGTATTGCATTAAATGTATAGATAGCTTTAGGTATTATAGACATTTTTACAATATTTGTTCTTCCAATCCAGAAGCATGGAACATTTTTCCATTTCTCTGTGTCTTCCTCAATTTCTTTAATGACTACTTTATAGTTTTATGAGTATAGATTCTTTGCCTCTTTGGTTAGGTTTATTCCTAGGTATCTTATGGTTTTGGGTGCAATTGTAAATGGGATTAACTCCTTAATTTCTCTTTCTTCTGTCTTGTTGATGGTGTATAGAAATGCAACTGATTTTTGTGCATTGATTTTATATCCTGACATTTTACTGAATTCTTGTATAAGTTCTAGCAGTTTTGGAGTCGAGTCTTTTGGGTTTTCCACATAAAGTAGCATATCATCTGCAAAGAGTGAGAGTTTGACTTCTTCTTTGCCGATTTGGATGCCTTTCATTTGTTTTTGTTGGCTGATTGCTGAGGCTAAGACCTCTAGTACTATATTGAATAGCAGTGGTGATAATGGACATCCCTGCCGTGTTCCTGACCTTAGCAGAAAAGCTTTCAGCTTTTCTCCATTGAGAATGATATCTGCGGTGGGTTTTTCATAGATGGCTTTGATGATATTGAGGTATGTGCCCTCTATGCCTATACTTTGAAGAGTTTTGATCAGGAAGGGATACTGTACTTTGTCAAATGCTTTTTCAGCATCTATTGAGAGTATCATATGGTTCTTGTTCTTTCTTTTATTAATGTATTGTATCACATTGATTGATTTGTGGATGTCTAACCAAACTTGCAGCGCTGGAATAAATCCCACTTGGTCATGATGAATAATCTTTTTAATGTACTGTTGGATCCTATTGGCTAGTATTTTGGTGAGAATTTTCGCATCTGTGTTCATCAAGGATATTGGTCTGTAATTCTCTTTTTTATGGGATCCTTGTCTGGTTTTGGGATCAAGTTTCCTTCTATTTTCTCTGATAGCCTAGCTGGATAAGTATTCTTGGCTGCATGTTTTTCTCATTTAGTCCTTTGAATATATCATGCCAGTTCTTTCTATACTGCCAGGTCCCTGTGGATAAGTCTGCTGCCAATCTAATATTTTTACCATTGTATGTTATAGACTTCTTGTCCCGGGCTGCTTTTAGGATTTTTTCTTTGTCACTAAGACTTGTAAATTTTACTATTAGATGAAAATTTAGGATTTTCTCTTAGTCACCAATACTTGTAAATTTTACTATTAGATGACCTATTCTTTTTTGTTTTGAGGGGGGTTCTCTGTGCCTCCCAGATTTTGATGCTTGTTCCTTTTGCCATTTTAGGGAAATTCTCTACAATAATTCACTCCAGTATACCTTCTGTCCTTTCTCTCTTTCTTCTTTTCTGGAATCCCAATTTTTCTAATGTTGTTCGTCTTAAGGTATCAATTATCTCTTGAATTCTCTCCTCGTGGTCCAATAGTTGTTTGTCTCTCTTTTGCTCAGCTTCTTTATTCTCTGTCATTTGGTCTTCTGTATCACTAATTCTCTCTTCTGCCTCACTTATCCTAGCAGTAAGAGCCTCCATTTTTTATTGCACCTCATTAATAGCTTTTTTGATTTAAACTTGGTTAGATTTTAGTTCTTTTATTTCTCCAGAAAGGGCTTTTATCTCTCTAGACAGGGTTTCTCTAATATCTTCCATGTCTTTTTCAATCCCAGCTAGCATCTTGAGAATCATCATTCTGAACTCTAGATCTGACATATTACCTATGTCCATATTGATTAGGTCCCTGGCCTTTGGTACTTCCTTTAGTTCTTTTTTTTTTTTTTTTTGTGGTGAGTTTTTCTGTCTTGTCATTTTATCCAGATAAGAATATATGAAGGAGAGAATAAAGTACTTTCAGAAAGTGGCCAATTTTCTGTTTCTAGAATTGCTGCTCTTCTTCTCTTTGATCTCCTGTTGGATTTGTAGGTGTTTGGAATGGTTTGATAAACTATCTAGCTGATCTGCTGCTACCTGATGTCATCTCAGGCTGCTAATCATCCGCCATCTTGACTCCTCCTCCAGTGATTAAGAATTCTTAAGAAACTTTTATGTAAAAGGAAGTAGAGTAAGAGTTATTAAGTGCTATACCTTTCAGATGATTCTGAAAGTACTTTACTCTCGCAACTGCACTCAACTGCACTCCTAGTCAGTACATGTCTGTTATTATTCCTTAGAGACACCACTCCTTGTCCACTCCCTTCAGAGGATTCTCAAGTGACTATGTAATTTCTCCAGCTGGTTGTATTGGGCCATGCTGACCTAGATCATTTTGGGGAGAAAAGAGCAGCTGCTGAAGAGATGAGGGTTTTTAATGAGACTCTTTAAACTGGAGTTTTTACAAATTAGGTCAGTTATAATCTGATAAAAGCAGGAGATGGTCTAGTGGATAATTAGGAAATTGCACCAAGATATAGGGCAGCCTCTTCAAAATGACTTCCAACGCTGAGAAATCTAGAGATTGGAAGTTACTGTGGTGTAAGGGCGCTTCATCTTAGGTATCATGGGAGAGACCTCTTGATTCTGAGTACCATTTGAGACCAAGTGTCTGAGAAAAGAGGTACCTGATCCTTTGAAGGACCCTTCAGAGAGAACCAGGTAATGTCACAGGCCTTTTTGAAATGAGAATGCAGAAACTCAGAAGGTAGGAAATTGACCTAAATTCTTCCTACTACCCAGTGATACTCGGGTTATTTTGTATAATGCCAGGCTAATAAAGTATGTTTTTTAAAACTGACCACCCACAATAACCTCTGCATTGTACCAAAAGATGAAAAGATTATTAGCTATTATAAAAACTACAACTATTACAAGTAGCAAGTACCATTTCTTGAGTTCTTACTTTGAACTAAATAATTGTATCTGTATTATTTCATTTAATTTTCAAAATTTAACTCTAAGACTGATAGTATTATTATCATTTTTCAAATGAGGAAATAGAGCCCAGAGAAAAGAAGTGATTTTTCTTCAAGTTCACAGGACCAGAAATATAAAACGTAGGCGCTTTGGCTTTTAGGCGCTTGAGGGAGTTTTCTCGGGATAACAGGGCTAGAAAAATGATATGTGGGGGATGATAGCAGTAGAAGTGGCGTAAGATTGGTTAGGAAAGAAAGGCTTTGACATGAAGGGTCTAGAGGAGGGAGCTCCATCTTTTTCTGTAAAGGGCTTTGAGGGCCATATGGTTTCTGTTGCAATTACTCTGCCAGTAACATGCAAGCAGCCCTAGAAATATGTAAACTAATGGGCATGGATGTGTTCTAATAAAACCAGATATGAACACTTAAATTTGGATTTCTCAATTTTAATGTCACCTTATATTATTTTTCTTTTGTCTCTTTTTAACCATTTAAAAATATAAAGCCATTCTTAGCCTGCAGGCTCTCCATACACAGGTGGCAGGCTAGATTTGTCCTGTGGTCTGTAGCTTGCTGAGCCCCAGTCTGGTGTCTAGCAGTATATATGTATCCATATGTATATGTTTTTATTATTTATTGTAGTAGGAAATGAGAACAACATTGTCACAATACTAGTAAAACAGGGAAATCTGTGGAAACTTCATTCTGTAACTTTCTCAAAGACAGTGGAAGATTGGAAGGTTCAGCACTGTTATGTCCTCTAGAATCATCTTTGACCTTTACTAAAAGCCTTGATGGGAACTTTGGGATTTCCTTAATCTTTCTGTACTTCATTTTTCTCCTTTGTGTAATGTGGGTAATAAGAATACACTCTGATGTTAGGTTCCCTGAAACCAACCCCAGGTCCACAATTCACTAGGAGGAATCCTCAAACTCAGCATTTAGTCATATTCACAGCTGTGACTTACTGTGTTTGAAAGGATACAGACTGGGGCGCCTGGGTTGCTCAGCAGGTTAAAGCCTCTGCCTTCGGCTCAGGTCATGATCCCAGGGTCCTGGGATCAAGCCCTGCATCGGGCTCTCTGCTCAGCAGGGAGCCTGCTTCCTCCTCTTTCTCTGCCAGCCTCTCTGCCGACTTGTGATCTCTCTCTGTCAAATAAATAAATAAAATATTTTAAAAAAGAAAGAAAGAAAGAAAGAAAGGATACAGACCAAAGTCAGGAAAGGGAGAAGGCACTTTGGGCATAGCTAGGAAAACCAGGTGCAAACTTCCAGTGGTTCTCTCTCAGTGGAATCACACAAGACATGCGTAATTCTTTCAGCAATGAGTTGAGACAACACCTGTGAGGTGTTGCCAACCAGGGAAGAGCATTAGAGATTCAACAGGGCTTCTACTGGGAGCTGTCACCTAAGCATCTTCCGTCTGGCATGTGTCACATTTCAGATATCCAGAAGGAAAGCAGGTGTTCAATGTAAGCCACATCATTAGCACAAATAGTGTAGGCATAGTGACCTACTCTTGTCATTTCTGGAAATGGTGACCCCCACCCACCCCCGAAATCCATATTCCTAGATGCCAGCCAAGTGAAACTTGTAGGTAGGCCTTTCAAAGGATAGCAGTCAGGCCTGTTATGTTAACTCTTTTCCATACATTTTCCCAAAGTGGTGAGGATTAAATGAGTTAATATATTGTGCCTAAATTATGCTTGGCAGAGAATGAGCCCACAAAGCTGTATATTTCACTCTCAAAAGATTAACCAGAAGGCAAGAAGGCATCATGAGAAAGTCTCATAGGATTGCAGATAGGGCACATTCTTTTGTGGATATGTTTTTGTGGTATTTTACATTATACATTCATATACACATTTACATTATACACTTATATAAACACATGGGAGAGTGTCATTAATTTTACTTCTTAAACTATAGCAATTAAGAATATGCCTTCCCCTCTCGAGTTATCTCTAACCAAACAGATACTTAAAGAGATCCACACACAAGAAAAGATGTCATCCTACTGTTCAGAACTCCTTTGATAGTGGAGGACATTCATGCTCATGAACTCCTGAAGATTTGTTTGAAATTAACAAAGAAGAAGGGGCATTTTGTTGTAAGTTTCCACTGAAGGACTAGAAGGGGCATCCAGATCATTGTACAATACTAATTGACAAGGTTACTTCTGTGGACTGTTTTACTATGTACCTCTCTTTCTACTAAGGAAGCCTGAATGCAGAGTGGTTCTTCTACTGGTTCAGTCATTGTATTGCTCACAGTTGGTACAAAGAAAGGATGATAAATGTGCTATCAGTTTGCATGAGGGAGCAAGTCATTACTTTGTTTTGTGCAGCAGAAATCCCAGTGATCATAAATTGATTCATTAAAGGCCTAAGATGTCAGAGTTCCTCTTTTATTCTGTTGAGATACTGCTAATCCTCAATTACCCACCAAAATTCATTTTCCACTGTATGACTAATTTAGATGCTAATTTTTAATACTGGGCAGAGTTTCCCCTGCAATCCCGAATGTTTTCTTTCATGTGGAGATGTTTTTTAAGACGACAACAAAAATGCTTCAGAAAGTAAAACACTTAAATATCTTCTGCATTATGCATCATATAAATTAAGGAGATAGACATATACTTTACACATAATAAAACAATTATCTTTTTATAATGGAGATTTACTTAAGAAATATATTAGTATTTACAATGAGTAATTCTTACTTTTTTTGAATCTCCTGAGTACTGAGCAATTGATACCAAGCTAAAAATCACCAATTCTCTAATAACCCAGTGCTTTTCTAACAAAACCATAATCTACAAACCTTCATTACTTCTTAGAAAGCAGAGTCATAAGTCACTGCAGTGTTATCTCTGAAAGAGAACAATATGGCCTGCCCACTTGGGATGAGAATTCATATTATTTTATTATATTGATATTATGATCTAGATCATTTTCTTTTTAAGAGCCTGCTTTAATTACTAAAGGACCTAAAAAAACAAAAACAAAAAACCCTGGGTGAAAACCAAAAAATGAAGCCATTTCTAATTCTATCACATACAATTTAGTATAGTAAATGTTTCTTATCACCTTAAAAAACTTTACTTAAGTCATGAGAATAATGGTATTTAGTTAGATAATGAAGAATGAATAATTTAGCCAATTTTTAGTCCATACTCTATCTAAGAAGTGTTTCAGAAACCAGGCAGGGCAGATTAGATGAAGCTATTGATGCTTACAGATTAATTTGCCTGTTCCTAAAATGTATGAAATGGCAGAAACATTATTGCTAGAAAGAATGAAAAGAGAAACTTCCTCAATAATATATCTTTTATACCCAGGTAGGGTATCCTTTATGCCATAGGTCTGTTTAAAACCTTAAATTGTGGACTCATTTCATTTAGCAACTTAATTTTTTTTTTTAATTTTTTATTTTTTATAAACATATATTTTTATCCCCAGGGGTACAGGTCTGTGAATCACCAGGTTTACACACTTCACAGCACTCACCAAAGCACATACCCTCCCCAATGTCCATAATCCCACCCCCTTCTCCCAAACCCCCTCCCCCCAGCAACCCTCAGTTCGTTTTGTGAGATTAAGAGTCACTTATGGTTTGTCTCCCTCCCAATTCCATCTTGTTTCATTGATTCTTCTTCTACCCACTTAAGCCCCCGTGTTGCATCACCACTTCCTCATATCAGGGAGATCATATGATAGTTGTCTTTCTCTGCTTGACTTATTTCTTTAGCAACTTAATTTTAAGTAGGAAATCAATTCAGATTTTAATTCTGTAGCATTGTCTAAGTTTGGGCCAGTGGTTTAAAATCTTGGTTGTCAAGGGAGGAACAAAGGGGTTGAGATCATCATTAAAACCCAGATACACAGAGAGAGCAACAGGAAGTAAGGGAATATGAAGAGGGAAGAATATAAGCAAATAAACTACATTGTGATTTTGCTAACAAACATTTCAGTGTGTAGTCAGGAAAGACCATCTTTAGTTCTGATAAATCTTACTGGTATTTAACCTTGATTATGAGTGTTTAAATCCAGTGAGTAATTCAAAGCTCAATCTCAATAGGGGAACGTTGTTTAGTGAAGGAGGGAGGGGCTTTCCATTTATTTTCAGAGAGGGGCTTGAGGAAATGTTCTATCTTCCTTGATTCAGCTAGACTCATCAAAATGCTCATTTCATTAAAATTCAGATAGGTTTGTTACAACTGTTCACTTAAGTTATCCAATCAAAATCTGACATTAGGTTAACTTTAACTTTCAGTATGGACACACTTTGAAACTTGTTTTTACCTAGAAAGTCTATTTCTAGAAATGTACCTACTGATATATGTGTACCTTTACAAAGTGATATTACGTAACAAGATGTTTCAGTATTGTTTGTGGTAGTAAAATATTGGAAACAATCAAAATATCTATCAGCAGTGGTCTGTTTAAATAAGTTATGAGCAATGAACTACTCTGTCATAAAAAAAAAATACTAAGCTCTATACGTCCAATGTGGAATGATCTTCATGGTATTTTAAATGAAAATTGTCATGTAGGAATCTGTATTATGTGCAACCATTTGTATGCAAGTATATTTTTAATGCTTATTTATGAATATATATTGCTATTCATGCTCAAAATGCATAGAACATCTTTGGATGAAAACAGAGTAATTGTTAACAATAGTTGCCTCTTAGAAGATGTAAAGGTGTTGGGATGAAAGGAAGATTTAAATTTCACCATATACACTATTTTATACCTTTTGACTTTTGGAATGTGTGTGTATTATCCATGCAAAATGTTGTTTTAAAAAACTCACCTGCTTTGGAAGAGCAAATGGGTTTGTCCCCTGTTCTCTAGAATACTTTGTTCATACTACTATTATCGCATTTATCAAATTGTCTCCTGTTAAGAATTTTCTGTGAATTCCCTTGCTAATTTGTGAGTTCCTGAAGCTTAAAACTGTTTTATGCATTTTAACATCAGATCTACATATCTGGCATATGGCAGAGGTTTGATAATGCTTTTAATTTAATTTAAAAATGCATTTAGTGCTTTAAATGTACTTTTGTATGACATGATTTACTTTAATTACCTTTGTTTTTACTTTGTTATTTTATAGTAAATTTTAAACAAAGTAATAGTTAAATTGTATAGTACAAAAAGCTTATATTTTGAAAAACAGAAGTCTCTATACCTATCCAGTTTTTTTCCCATAGAGAAAGCTACTCTTAAATTCCTTTTTGCTGCATTTTCTGATATTTACCTCTATACTGCTAAATAATAAGCTTATATCGATGCTTGCTGATTTGTCCATTTTAGGCACCATCTAATGACTTCTTGGTATAGTACTTGAGGATTTAAGTCTCTTGCTGATTCCTACTGCCTCCCACGTCTACCCTATCATTCTCTTGTTATAATTATATTATTATTTTTGGTTAAATCATATAGTTAATGTCTACATTCCAATGATAGGTATCTACTGTTCGCTACTAAGCCAAATGATGTACTATGCTTATATTTCATATAGTTTTTTCCCTAAAGCTAAAAATTGCATTTAAAAGTCGTTTTCTTTATGCTTATGGTAGTTACATTCCAAATGTTTACAAAGATTTGTTGTTTGCCTATAATAATTTTTCAAATGCTCACAGTTCCAAATAGTGCATAAGTTTTTTTTTCCCCTGGATACCCTACTCCTGAGCCCTCCAAACTCCAATTAAGTATGGATTGTTCTCTAGGTGGACAGGCACTGTTCTCTGGACTTACTTTTCTGACACTATGTAGAATTTCTTATATCCTGGATTCTAAATTCGTATTGTGTGTGATTTGGTAAAGTTAATAGTGACATTGATTAACATTTGTTATGTGTCAGACACTGTTAACATGCATGGACTTGCTGGATCCTAATATGCCTATGTTAGGTAGGTACTACCTCCTAATACTACCTACCTCATGTGGATACTATTGCCTCCATTTTACTGATGAGGAAATTAAGGTGCACAAAGGTTAAATAGTTTCCCCAATGGCCCACAGCTAGAAAGTGAAAGAATTCAAACCAAAGATTCTGATTCTAGGATCTGTGCCTTAATCAATTTAGTTCACTACCTCTTGTTCTCAAACTGTGTTTTCATTATACATGAAAGGGCATTTAGGAGGTAAATTCTGAGTCCTTGCATGTCAGAAAATGTAATTTATGGTCATGATTGACTGACATATTGACTAGGTATAGAAGTCTAAGTTGAAAATTGTTTCAACTCAGAATTTTGAAGGTATTGCCTTTTAGCATCTGTTACTTTTGAGAAATAAAATGCCATTTGACTCCCTTTGTTTTGCTCTGTTTGTAAATAGCTTCTATAGACTCAGAAACTCCTGTTTATCTCTAGTATTTTCAACTCTCATGATCTCTGATGATATCCTTTCATTCTTTCAATCTATTAATTTATGTTTTTAGCACTCAGTAATCATCCTTTATTGCTTATTTGTTTTGTTCTTGTTTTTGTTTTTTTAAAGATTTTTATTTATTTATTTGACAGAGAGAGAGAGAGAGAACACAAGCAGGGGGAGTGAGAGACGGAAAAGCAGGTTTCCCGCCAAGCAGAAAGCCCAATGCAGGACTTGATCCCAGGAACCTGGGATCTTGACCCAAGCCGAAGGCAGGTGCTTAATGACTGAGCCACCCAGGCGCACTTGCTTCTTTGTTAATTTCTTCCCTGTTCTTTTTGTGTCTTTATAAAATCCTTTTAGTTTGTGTCATTAGAGCTCCCTTTTCTCATTTGTTTCTGCTCCCCTTCATGTTGGTGATCCTTGGATGTCCACTCATATGTAGGAGTGAGACCAGATGAAAGTTTATGGGAAGTTTGATAATAATGGTGATGATGATTTGCATGTGTGTTGGAGTGAGCTAAGGAATGCAGTTTATCAACTCTTAGGATTCATTCTAAGGTGATCAGATGGTAAGCATGTCTGTTCACTGAGGTAGACACCACCCCAGATTGTTTTGTGGAACCAATTTAAGAACATTCTAGGTTTGTGGGGCGCTTTTTGGTTTGTTTGTTTTGTTTTTGCCTGTTTAGTCTTCTAGCACTGGGGAAAGTAGGTCAGTAAGGGATCTGGGATTTCCATTGTTGAGTGGCATTTACCCACCTTCAACTTCCACCATATGCATGCCTGGATCAGTTTCTCCTGAGCAAAATCTTTGTTCTTCCAGTTTGTGGGAAGAGAAATCCTTGCACAGTTGTATGGGATGGAGGAAGAGACCTATAGGTCTAGCTGCTCTGATTCATAGACTGTTGACTAATGCTTTCCTCATTTGCACCTTGTCTCATTGCATCTTCCATGATACTTGGTGCTTCTAGATCCTGTGCATTTTGAGGCTTCTGTGGAAATGTCTTTCTTTCCATCAGTATCTTCTCAGGCCCTTGGATTTCAGCCTCCTCTGCTCTTCTAAGTCATTTATAAGTCATTTGTTCATCCACATTTTAGCTTCCAGGTATTTGTTGATGTCTGTTTCTTTTTACATTCTCATTGTTCTTGTAATTTTAAAATCTCTTTTTTTAATTATGGGAGATGGATAAACACACATTATTCTGCCATACTTGCTAAGTTTATTCCACAAATTGTCCATTTTTTAAAAATTGGAGTATAGTTGACCTTCAATGTTACATTGGTTTAGAACATAATCATTCAACAAGTCTATACATTGTGCTATGCTCACCATACATCATATATTTTTAACTGATACCTTGGTTAGCAAAATCGCTGGAGAGAGCTGCTGGTCTGGATCGTACCAAGGAGACTTTGTTGAGTTCTTCCTAAACTAGTTCCTTTCACCCCATAATCAGCTTGGTCCCACCATTCTTTTTTTTTTTTTTTTTAATTTGACAGAGAGAGAGAGATCACAAGCAGGCAGAGAGAGACTGGGAAGTAGGCTCCCTGCCAAGCAGAGAGCCCAACATGGGGCTTGATCCCAGGACTCTGGGGCAGGGAGCCAGATACCGGGCTCAATCCCAGGACCCTGGCATCATGACCTGAGCCAAAGGCAGATACTTAGTGACTGAACCACCCAGATGCCCTGGTCCCACCATTCTTATTTTCTATGTCCCTGAAAAGAAGCAAGATATTTAACAAGGTAGAGACTGTAAATAAGGCCGTTGATGCCTAAGACCTTTCATTAGGGTGAAAAATATGGTAGATGAATTTGTGACTCACACCACTAAGAAAAGTAATGAAAGCAGCATATGTTCTGATACAGAAAGAACATTTTCCTACCAAGATAATATGTAAGTATAAAGATGAAAATATACCCTAATCTTTTTCCTCACTCATTATTTCAGTGATGGTAAGTTTTTAAAAACATAATTACTGCTGTTTTATAAAAATTTAACTGTGATACCTTTTATAATACCTATGATGCTTCTTCCCACATTGCTAGATTCAGTTATTAACTCTACATCCATTTTTAGATCTGCTTTTTCTGTCCAGTTCTCAATTTTTTTACACATTTGAAAGTACTTTCTTTTTTATTTTTTTTAAGTAATCTCTATACCCAATATGAGACTCAAACTCAAAATCCTAAAATCAAGAGTCATATGCTCTACCGACTGAGCCAGCAGGCACCCCTGAAAGTACTTTTCAATGAAATCTTAAAAAAAATTGTTTTCTGACCTTCAAAATCTGTTTTTATTAAATGCTTATATAGTATTTTAATGTCAAATTCTTATTATAATTTTTATTCTATTTGGAGACTACAACTCTTTAGGTGATTAGAAAAAAGGGCATGAAAGAGAGCGATATTTTTTCAAATATTGGTTAATGAGATCAAGGGTGAAAGATGAAAAAAGTGGGTTTCCCTTTGTGTTTGTAGGAGGATGGGGAGATAAGGAAGAACAGACTTAATTGGGTAGTCTTTTTTCTTACTCAAGATCTTGTTTTCACGGGTTAGGAAAATTGGGGGATTAAAAAACTCATAGCCAATTTCATAGCAGAGGTATATTTTCAGATTGAATTGAGGGGAAAGGTCTTTTGAGGTTAGTATGAAGAATCAATAGAGAGCTGAGACAGCAGCTTCTACCCTAAGCTATTTCAAAAGTCAAGAGCAAAGCTAAGAATAGATGTTTGTAATGGCCTGTCCAGGTTTCAGACCACAGACACATGCCTGCTTAGAGTATCATTTTAGAATATGAAGTGGTTGTATATCTTAGAAGGGAGTAAGTTGCCTCCTCAAGCTCCATTTTTCTTTTACTCTCCTGCTTGGTTACTGGACTGAAAGCAAAGTTGAGGCAAGGACCAAGAACAAGAAATCTGGATCAAGAGAGTAAATTGAGAATTGAGCTCATGCTGACTCCTCTCTCATCTGCTTCAAGCTCATAAAAATATTGGGTACATACTTATAAAAACTAAGAAAAAGAATAAATTCCAAATGCTAGGAAAGAGAACTCTGGAACTATCATATGATCTCCTTGATATGAGGAAGTGGTGATGCAACATGGGGGCTTAAGTTGGTAGGAGAAGAATAAATGAAACAAGATGGGATTGGGAGGGAGACAAACCATAAGTGACTTTTAATCTCACAAAACAAACTGAGGGTTGCTGGGGGGAGGGGGTTTGGGAGAAGGGGGTGGGATTATGGACATTGGGGAGGGTATGTGCTTTGGTGAGTGCTGTGAAGTGTGTAAACCTGGTGATTCACAGACCTGTACCCCTGGGGATAGAGTATTATGCCTCCATCAGAAAGGATGAATACCCAACTTTTGTAGCAACATGGACGGGACTGGAAGAGATTATGCTGAGTGAAATAAGTCAAGCAGAGAGAGTCAATTATCATATGGTTTCACTTATTTGTGGAGCATAACAAATAGCATGGAGGACATGGGGACTTAGAGTGGAGAAGGGAGTTGGGGGAAATTGGAAGGGGAGGTGAACCATGAGAGACTATGGACTCTGAAAAACAATCTGAGGGTTTTGAAGGGACGGGGGGTGGGAGGTTGGGGTACCAGGTGGTGGGTATTATAGAGGGCACGGACTGCATGGAGCACGGGGTGTGGTGCAAAAATAATGAATACTGTTATGCTGGAAATAAAAAAAAAAAAAAATCTAAAAAAAAAAAAAAAAAAGAAAAGAAAAGAAAAGAAAAAAAAAAAAGGCCAGCATCTATGGGGATAAGTGGAAATTGAAGCTTACGAACATAAAATGCTGTTCTTTTTTTTTTTTAATTTTTTATTTTTTATACACATATATTTTTATCCCCAGGGGTACAGGTCTGTGAATCGCCAGGTTTACACACTTCACTGCACTCACCAAAGCACATACCCTCCCCAATGTCTTAAGCTGAGTTTCCCTGACAGGCCTGAGGGCTGGGCACTACACTGTCAACGCTGGGAACTTCATGAAGCTATAATGGGTTTATACAGAATGCAGTCTCCCTTCTATCTGAAGTCAATAGAATGAAAGGTACACAAAACATTTAGCAAGCTGAAGAATCTGTTTCCAGGGCGCCTGGGTGGCTCAGTGAGTTAAAGCCTCTGCCTTTGGCTCAGGTCATGATCCCAGGGTCCTGGGATCGAATCAATGTTTCCCAAAATGGGGAGCATTAAACAATCTGAAAAAAAAGAACTTTTAAGTAAATATCTTTATGGCCCTTAAAAGATAAATAATGGAGTAGAGACATTAAAAATTATCAATGATAATAAAACAAGAATGAGTGACAATGGAACAAACAGATGTATTGAAATTAAATTGAGGTTCTTAGAACTTCATAGAATTGTTATAGAAATGAGAGGAAAACAGATACTTTGAATAGAAGACTGGCAGCTGAGGAGAGAATGATGAGCTGAGAGAACACTGCACAAAGATATAAAAATGGAAAGTTTGAGACAGTTAGGAGACATAGAAGATTCAGAAAGTCCAGTGTACATGTGCTACAAATTGAGAAAGGAGAAAATACAAAGAATGTTGTAGAAACTATTTCAAGAGATAATGGTTGAGAATTCCCCAGAAGGAACATAAAGGTATTCAGATTAGAAATGCCTTCTGAGTACTGAGCAAGATAAACAATGACCAGGGGGAAATAAAGGAGAGCTTTTGGAAAATGGACAGTGAAAACACAATTTTTACTCATATTTATTATATTATACCTCATCTCTTCTCTTTTTATTATATGCATTTTACAAAGCAGTGGTATACAGAAATAATTTTTTTTTCCAATTGTGGTGCAGGGTCAGTAAAGTTTGGAACTCACTGATATTTATATCTCTTAAGTATAATCTTAGAATTTTTTTAAATAAATAGGTAAATAAGCTGAACCAAACTGTGAGAACTTGATAAATGGATCCTCAAATGTCCCAGTACTAGACCACAGAGTTTTTCATATTAAAGCTGACTGAGAAGTCAACACAATATAGACCAAGGGATCCTGTCAGAGGAGAGAGAAAGAATAATGATCATTTTGCAGTCAGTACTGGGCATGATGATGGACTGGTCTGTGAGTGGAAATTGGATGGCTCAATTATGGAAGCCCAGGTGATCAGCAAGAGCCTGACCAAAAGTGTCTAGACCAATGCTTATAGCATAATTGCTAATAAAACCTTTACGTTAAAAGTGTTGTTACTGATTTTGGTGAGCTCCCAAGGATTTAGGAAGGCTGGTCCTCCTTGAGAAAAGGAAGTGTTCAAACAGCAAGGGTAGTCCTGAATGTGAATGCTGTGACTGGTAGAATAAAAGAAGCTCAAGGAAAACCAAGCCAGCAGTCAATGCCAATACTCAAAACACAGAGGCATGGAAATAAGTGCAGCAGCTGTTTAGGGACACCTGCCATGATCAGGAATATAAGCCTTATGTTATGGTCATTTAAGTTTGGGGAAATTTTAACTCATGGAACATTTGTATCCAGATAGCAAGATCTGGGAAAATCCCTAAGAAGTTGCAAATAGGGAGTCTGCTTTCTTTCTTTTTTTTTTTTAATTTTTTATTTTTTATAAACATATATTTTTATCCCCAGGGGTACAGGTCTGTGAATCACCAGGTTTACACACTTCACAGCACTCACCAAAGCACATACCCTCCCCAATGTCCATAATCCCACCCCCTTCTCCCAAAGCCCCTCCCCCAGAAAGCAGACACTCAGATGGAAAGCAGACATTCAGACAAAGACCAGAAATGTGAATTTCCTACCAGTAGAAACAAGTACACTATGACAAATTCTTCTTGAGGTAGGATTGGTGTTTAGGTGAGACCACAGTTGTTTTATACAATTGGCTGTTAAGATACACAGTTTATAAACTTTTCTCAAAGACAAGTTAGCTCAGAGTTCTATACATACTGTTTCCAGTTTCTGACTTTCCATTCATTTTCTTAACTTAAGTCAGTCTTGTTGCTTCCCTCACCATTCTACTAAGCATGCTTATTATTTACTGATAACTTTTGGTTTGCAAAGCCCATGCACACTTTTTATGTATTTTATTTATTTATTTTTATTCCATTCCTCTTTATTTCTCTTTCAATTCTTTTTTTAAATTATGTTCAGTTAGCCAGTATACACTACATCATTAGTTTTTGATGTAGTGTTCAACGATTCATTAGTTGCATATAACACCCAGTGCTCATCACCACACATGCCCTTCCTAATATCCATCACTCAGTTACCCCATCTCTCCACCTGCCCCCTTCTGTAACCCTCAGTTTGTTCCTGGGGTCTAGTCTCTTATCGTTTGTCTCCCTCTCTGATTTCTTTCCATTCAGTTTTCCCTCCTGTCTCCTGTGTTCCTCCATGCTATTGCTTATGTTCCACATAAGTGAAACCATATGATAATTGTCTTTTTCTGCTTGACTTATTTCATTTGGCATAATTCCTTCCAGTTCCACCTATATCGATGCAAATGGTAGGTATTCATCCTTTCTGATGGCTGAGTAATAGTCCATTGTATATATGAACCACATTTTCTTTATTCATTCATCTGTTGAAGGACATCTTGGCCCCTTCCACTGTTTGGCTATTGTGGACATTGCTGCTATGAACTTTGGGGTGCATGTGCCCCTTCTTTTCACTGTATCTGTATCTTTGGGATAAATACCTGGTAGTGCAATTGTTGGGTCATAGGGTAGCTCTATTTCTGACTTGAGGAACATCCATACTGTTTTCCAGAATGGTGGTACCAGCTTACATTCCCACCAACAGTGTAAGATGGTTCCCTTTTCTCCATATCCTCACCAACATTTGTTGTTTCCTGTCTTGTTAAATTTTGCCATTCTAACTGGTGCAAGGTGGTGTCTCATTGTGGTTTTGACTTGTATTTTCCTGATGGCTAATGATGTTGAGCATTTTTTCATGTGTCTGTTGGCTGTTTGTATGTCTTCTTTGGAGAAGTGTATGCTCCTATCTTCTGCCCATTTCTCAACTGGTTTATTTGTTTTTTGGGTGTTGAGTTTAAGAACTCCTTTATAGATCTTGGATACCAGCCTTTTATCTGTAAAAGATCTTTTCCCGTTCCATGGGTTGCCTTTTAGTTTTGTTGACAGTTTCCTTTGCTGTGCTTTTTATCTTGATGAAGTCCCTAAAAGCTCATTTGTGCCTTTGTTTCCCTTGCCTTTGGAGATGTAATGCACATTTTTTAATCATCTCAGCATCCATTCACAAAGTTGAGCTATACTCTCTTTCTTTTAAAAAGACACTTTACTCCACAAGCTTCTGCTACAGGTACTCTCATGGATTTTTCTCCTATGTCTTAAGCCACTCCTCCTCAGCCATACTCTTCTATCAGATTTCTCAATGTTAGATTTCAGCTTTATCCTGCACCCTCTTCTCACCCTTCACTCTAGATGAGATCACTGAACAAAACCCATATGCAAATGACTTCTAAATTTCTATGTCCAGTCAAGATCTCTCATCTGTGTTCCAGGACTGTCCAACTCCCCACATGCCGTCTCCATTGGATGGTCTCATAGGTATTGCAAATAAGTTCAATACTGCATGTCTTAAACCCAATTTCCCCTGCAATGTCAGAATCTGACCTTTGGTTAACTTCCTAGCTCTGTTCCCCTGGTAACCTGATCAGAGCAAAATGTCAACCATATTTTTAGGTAGAATTGCTTATAATAAAATGACCTTGGATTTCTAAACTGAACCTTGACAGAGCACCATACACTGGAGGTAGTCATCAGAGCTTTGGGCTTTCCTGAATATGGTGACTCTTGTAACTGGACATGTTCCTTGCAGAAATATGACAAAATGACTTGCTAGGGTTAAAGGGCTTGCTGAAGAACGAGCCTGAAATCAGATGTGACCCCGAGGCTCTCTAAGGCTGCTTGATGCAGTGTTAATATTGTTAGTTTCTCAGGGCTGTGGGTAAAACAAAGTTATTGATTATGAGGTATATACTTCTTAAGTGCATTTGAAATCTAAATTAAAATAAACTCTGTTAATGTAAAATGGAAATATGGACATAATTTATCACAGCCCAATTTCTAAAGAGTTGTACCTGAGATAGGAGTGGGAGGCTGATGGGTTGACGTGGAACCCACTTGGGTTCTGACCATGACACTGAATTTGTCTGCTGCTGCTGGTTTGGGAGAAGAATAAACCACTTCACCCTACCTCTTCTGAGCAACTACTGTGGCTGACATTGCCATCCTTTCTTTTCTTTATGGTCTTATTACTTAATCATTTGAAAGACGATCAGACACCTCTGAAATGCTGTAAAAATAAAGCTAAAGTAGAAATATCACTGTAGGTTAACAAATGAGGCAATGATGAACAGATGTTTCTGTAACCCAGTGTTATAGAAAGAAAGAAACAAAAGGAAAGAAAGAGAGAGAGAGAAAGGAAGAAACCCATCACAATTTTGCAGCATACTTTATAGAAGAGTGAAAACGAAATTCTCAAGTGTGCGTGAAACCAAATGCTGTGACTTAGAGGAGAGTCATTATTTCAAGAAAACTGCATTATTCCTCCTCCTCTTCTCTTTTACAGAATTTAAGAGGTAGGAGGGAAAATTTCCTGCTCTTTTGTAGGATACCAGAGGGAAAAAAAAAAAAAGGAAATTATTTCAGTCTTGTGTTATACTGTTCCCATAGGCTTCTCTGGCTTAGAATCCTATTGCCTTCATTCTTAATGCATAACATGCTAAGGTATCCCTTTTGGTTTTATCTGTTGAGTCAATGTATGGATTATATAGAAAAATCTTTTCCATATCTAGGAGAAATGTTTGCTTCAGTTTATTTATAAATAAACCAAAATAATACTAAACTGTATAATATAAGTTGATTATCCAATTCAGTTTTTAGATATAGTCCAGATAATGTTTGGTCCTTTCAGAAAATAACAAACTAATTGTTAGAGGACAAAAGTGTGACACTACTGAGAATGCATTTGCTTAAAAAATATATAAAAATTCACCTTATATCAATTTAGAAGCCAGACTTATTATAATCCCTTTGATCACAGACAGAATATTTAGGCGACAACAATAACTGCACCAGGGATAAAAACCTGACAATTCCAAAACAATCAAAGAATGGTTTCAATAACTTTACACATTCATTATAAGACTTAAATAACTTGCACAAGGCAGACTGTAAGCCACTTGTTCATGATAACACATGAAATAGAATTATCAACGATTTCAAATGAAATTTCATTTTATAAATACATTTAAAAAAATCTATCCTAAATAAAGAAATGTATCTTTCAATTCTTGCAGGGTGAAGAGGACTCACTAGTTAAAAATGTTTGTGTGAAAACACATTTAATTGCTTGGTTCCCCAGAGTACAATGACATCAAAGTAGAAGCATATATAAACCTCCTGATTCCTTTCAGTGTTCCAGGCTCTCTGTTCTAAATGTTGATGAGCTGCAAGAAACCTGGAGTTTCCATACTGGGATCTGATACCTCATGTTCCAACTTTTCTTCAGCTTAAAAAAAAAAAAATAGGAATTCCTATGAATCTCATGTCTTACTCCATTAGGGCTGCTCTACCAAAATTATAGACAAGGTGGCTTATGAACAGCGGGGATTTATTTCCCACAATCCTAGAGGTTGAGAAATCCAAGATTAAGGTGTTGGCAGATTTTGTGTCTGGTGAGAGCCTGCTCCTTGGTTCATAGATTATTATTATTATTATTATTATTATTTTTAGTGTCCTCACATACAGCATGGAAAGGGACCTCTCTGGGGCCTCTTTTATCAGGTCACTAATCCCATTCATGAGGATTCTAGCCTCATAACCTAAGACTTCCCAAATCCTCACTTCCACAGCCCATCATATTGGAGATTAGCTTTCCACATATGAATTTGTGGAGTTCATATTCAGTTTATAGTGGCACATACTCTAACAGAAGATGAGGAACCCATATGTATTACATGCGCACCTCAATTTAGCCACATGCTGAATGATTTAAATACAGTTCAGCAGGAGCAAAGGTGAGGTGTATTAAAACTTCAACCAACATCATTGGGAACAGTGCGGTCACCACTGTGGTAGGCGTTGGTGTACTGAAATGAAAATCCCCTCTCTCTGAAAGGCTTACAATGTAGATAGGGAAAGAAAGCACCCACAAAGGCACCTTTTAGAGGAGACCAGGAATTATTATATTTTACATACACGTATCTTTCTTGGCATACATAGCTTAGTTAACTCCTTTAAATTGGAGTTCCTTTTCTCTCTGCACTATATAGTTAAGCCTTTGTTGCATTTGACCTTGACCTGGGATTGGTCCTGGAAGCTATACTTTGACCTCCATCATTAGTTCCTTGGCAAGATTTGTATTTATGTATCTACTCATTTCTCCTTCCCTCCTCCTCCGTGACACCTTAGCCCACATAGAACAGACACTCCGTCAGTACTTGTCACTCACCTGCTTGTGTGCTTGCTGGAGGTAAGCCTTAAGCTGGGCACAAAAGAAGTTGGTAGGTAGAAGTCAGAATCTGACAGGTAGTTGAGAGTGGCAATATTGGCAGAGAACACAATGGAAGACGCAGAGATGGTAAGGAAGTGTCTGATGAAACAGAGTGGGATGTGTTAGGAAGCAGTAAGATTAAGGCGCTCTAACCAGTTGGCCGTCTTGAAGCCACGGCTGTTAAGTCTTGTTGTTGACTTTATAAACATGGCATTTTAGGAATATTAACTTGGCATTGGTGTGCTAAAGGGACTTACGTAGTGTGATGCTACTTGGACATGTTCCATTCATTCATGTGAATATATCATTCTATCAAAATTAGTGAGATTATGATGGATTTGGTATGTATTCATTGCAGTGTTTTTGTTTTTGTTTTTTTTGTCTCAGATTGTGTTGACTGATTTCTCACCTCCATTTATAGTAAAGGAATCTAATTGAAGGGCTTTTAAGCAAGCCACCATGCCACACTGATGTGGGTGATTTGTTATAACATTTCTGAAGACTGAAGACTATTTTTTCCTTTTATCTAGTCTGAATGCCATTTACATTTGGAAGAATCAAGACGTGAAATCCTCCTAACCTCTTCAAACATGAAAGTGGCTGTGAATGTATTTTTGTTATTTGTCTTCTTAAGCCATATTTTTCTCTACAGCCTTGAACCTAAGTGAGAAGACTTAGAAAAAGAAGAGAATGTTTAATCAATAACTTTCCTGTTCTTTTATTTAGTCATTTGGAAGAATACTTGGCATTTAAGGGAAATATTTTTCTTTGGAAAAAATAGGTAAGAAAGAAGAAACTCAAGGAATACTCTATAGAAATGTCTAAACAAAAGATACTTTTCATACAGATGTAAGATGTAGGAACAGACATTCTTAAAAAAAAAACAGATATATCTTTTTTTATTTGAAAACGTGCAGGTAAAATATAGCATAGATTGCATGTGTTTGCCTAATACCACCATGCGTTTCTGTATAAATTATTTTTACATTCGGATAAGGGACCCTCCCTGTTTAATGTGTATGTAGCTCCTGAAATAAATGCAGTTTATGTAGGCGCCTTTGAAGGTTTTCCCTCTGGACCCTTGTTTTTTACTTCAGCCATTCTTCCTGCTTTGGCTTTTTCTGGCTTCACAGCCTAAAGACAAGCATTTGGATTTCCAGGGGGATTCAGTGTACTGTGAAATGACCTGACCCTTTACCCTGGCCACTTGCTTTAAATCCACTGGTTTGCCGACCACCGGATCCCAGCAATTAGCACAGTGCCTGGCCCTGTGGTTGGCATTCAGTTAACACTTATTGTATGAAAATTATTAAAATTCCTTTTATTTGCCCCAACTTGCCTCATCACTGATAAACTTCTGCTCTCTTTAAGAAAAAAAAAGGGGGGGGGTGCACCTGGGTGGCTCTGTGGGTTAAGCCTCTGCCTTCGACTCAGGTCATGATCTCAGGGTCCTGGAATCGAGGCCCGCATCGGGCTCTCTGCTTGGCAGTGAGCCTGCTTCCCCCTCTCTCTGTCTGCCTCTCTGCCTACTTGTGATCTCTCTCTCTCTCTGTCAAATAAATAAATAAAATCTTTAAAAAAAAGAAAAAAAAGATTTTACTTATTTATCTGAGAGAGAGAGAGAGATAACAAGAGAGCATAAGCATGGTGGGTGAACGGTAGACTCCAGCAGGTTTCCCACTGAGCAGGTAGACCAACATGGGGCTCGATCCCAGGATGCTGGGACCATGACCTGAGCCAAAGGCAGGCACTTAACTGACTAAGCCACCCAGGTGTCCCGATAAACTTCTGCTCTTCAAGGTATATGACTACAATTTCTTATTCATCCTGGTCACATTTCTTCTTCCCTCTTACGTTTGCCTTACTTCTGGTTTTATTTTCAACTTTTTGGTTTCATTGTCTAACCTTTCATTTCCACTGGGGATTCTCAGGCTGTTCACTGTGTCCTTTGTTCCTTCTATATTCGGTTCTTTAAATATTGAATCCCTAAAGCTTCATCCAGTTGGGCCATATCTAAATCTGTTTTCTAAAATGTTGTACTGACTACCCTCTACCCTTTCATCTCTGATCTAATTAATTTTTAAAGAATTGGCATATAACGTATTAGTTTCAAGCATACAACATAACGATTCAGTATTGTATTTATTTGAGCTGGCTAAACTTTCCCAACATAGATTTTATCTATAATGGGGAGAGAGAGGAGGAAAAGCAACTGATGGCTGGTGGTTAAACATTGCTCCAGTGACAACTCACTTTTGTTCCCTCCCTTTGAAAGTTGTCATGTTTCAAACATATTGTATGTGATGTTGGTTGATACTTCCCTAAATTAAAGTTGCTGCCTTCGTTGGTTCTTTCCACTCATATATACACAGTTTTTCTTTGTAACCATCCACAAACAGCATTATCTTTCTCTGATTTATGAACCGTTTTCTTTCTTGGAACCATAGAACATCACTTTTTGGGAGGGTGAGCTGAAACACAGTGGTCTACAGAGATGGGGAAGACCCAGTCTTTTTGTAGTTCCTTGAAGAAACATGACAAAGTCAGGGAAATATGATACTCGTCTCAAAAATACCAGGGACCTGCTGAATGACCCTGGGCAATTCAGCAGCTTATACCCCTCTATGGAAGAGTGACTGAGACACAAATTTCGTACATGTGAACTTATTCTCATGTCTAAGAATTGGAGTCTTGTTGTTATATAACCGCATGCAGAGAAAGCACCTATGTTCCACTGAGGAAATTATTTAGTACCTAGTACATGCCCAGAGCTATACTAGCCTCTTTATAAAAACATAAGTCATCTATTTCTTTTTTTTTTTTTTAAAGATTTTTATTTATTTATTTGACAGAGAGAGATCATAAGTAGGCAGAGAGATAGGCAGAGAGAGCACGGGAAGCAGGCTCCCTGCTGAGCAGAGAGCTTGATGTGGGGTTCAATGTGGGGCTGGATGTGGGGCTCGGTCCCAGGACCCTGGGATCATGACCTGAGCCGAAGGCAGAGGCTTAACCCACTGAGCCACCCAGGCGCCCCAAGACATCTGTTTCTTAACACAACCCTGTAAGATATTTATTAGCTCCATTTTACAGAGGAGGCAAAGGTTTTAGTAAGAAAGTTAAAAAGATTTTGGCTGTGATAAATTAAATTGTCCTAATGATAAATTGTCCTAATGAATCAGTAGACTAGGATTTATACCCACATTTGTGTATACTTACGGCCATACAGCAAGCAAAACAAAGCAGACTAACTCCAGTTGGATGGCTAAATGAGGGGACATGCCTGCTAAGAATACAGATCTCTAGGAAACCAGTTCCCATGTGGTAGGAGAAAGAAGATAGAAAATAGTGAGCATAATAGCAAAACATTCAATATCAATAATAAAAATATTATTGATATCTTATCAATATTAATAAGAATATCTCTGGCAGGAAAGGGCAGGTCCCAGGGCTTTTAGACTGGAGTTAGCTGTGGGAGCCTCAGAAATTGTTTGTTGCTTTAAGTGTAAATGCTTTTAAATTTCTGGCATTTGCCAGGCAGGCCAACATTCCTCAAGAAAATAATGAAGCATTGCTTAAAGAAACACGTCTTTGCCAGCACCGATCTTGAAGTAGACAATGTGGATGCCTGTGAGGAGGGCTGCCTTGTGTGTCTGCTTTTGAGATTTTTTCATTTGGAGGTCGTATTTGACACAATTTTTGTTATTGTTAGCTTTTCCTCTGTAATCTGCGCTGTTGTCTCCTTATCAAGAGCTACACAGGCCTCTTGGATTGAGTTTCATCTGCCCTGGGTGACATGATCTAGTTGTGTTAGGTGCAGCTGTGGATGAAAGCCTTTTAGCCTCTATTTATAAAGTTTAGACCTCTCAAATGTAACTTAGTTTGGCGAAAGTTTGGTGAAAATCTTACCAGTTTCTTTTTATGAACGCAGATTTTTCTCAGATAATTTCCCCTTTATTCTTCTTGAATTAGTGAGGTTCCATATTTGTGAAAGTCCTATGGTATTGTAAGAAAGAGAGCCAAAGGAATTCTTGTCCAAACTCTTGACAAGCGATTTGACAGCAGACAATGCCAGCAGAATTTGGGAGAAGGGAATACCATGGGAAGGGCAAAGTTGGGAGATTAACTCAGCTCAGCTCAGTCTGCTTTCCCCCTCCAATTTCTTCAGGCACCCGTACTGTGGGCACTGGTTTTGTTTCAGTAAGGAATGTGATCCCCATGAGAGGAAAGAAAAAAACTAGGCTGATGGGACAGTCATGGAAAACATCAGTGTTTCGCAACATAGCCACAAAATTGTCCTCATCTGAGAGCTGGGTAAATTTTCTACTTCACATGTCAGGATGACCTTGGGAAACCTCTACACCAACAAAATATCATTATATTTTATCTTACTGTTCAGTGCATCAGTTGATTATATTGTTTAAAGGAAATTACTAGCTGAAAGCTCTAGAATAAAGTAATAAATGTGAAAAAAGGAAGAACCCCAGGAGAGTCAGTGCTTAGGGTACAACCTTCCCCCAGTGTCTTTCATTCAGTGAGTTCATCTGGTCCTTTGCTGATAACAAGGACTCAGAGATGATGCCGGATGGAAAATAAAAAGAGCCCAGCTCTACCTGACAAAATAATGTCTCTGTTCCTCTTCTAAGGTGTTTCTCCAAGGTTCTTGGCAAAGCATTTTTTTTTCTTTTCTGCAGAAATGTTATTATCACAGCAGTCTATACCCATCTTTTCAGCTAGACTTTGACTTTGTCGATCCTAGGGACAGTTTTGTGCTCACTTGTGTAATAATAGGCATATAAATGTCTATCAAATTGAAATTGTAAATATAATCCTACCATTTTCTTCCTCAAGCAGAGATCTTCTATAACATTTCCCAATGATCAACATATGGCAAATATTCTATACATTTTTCCTAGTGTGAAATTCACTGGCTTACACGATATTATGTGTGTGTATCTCAGAGCCAAAAAATAACAAAAGAAATTTAGGTATGCTCTTCTTTTTTTGAGACATCCTAGGATACCCTGAAGTATTTAGAACCTTTGAGACTTCAGTATCTTGGGAAGAGTCTGCCCTAGAGTAACAGGTACCAAAAGAACGTTATTTTCCCAGATTCCACTTACTTCATCTGAAGCTTGCACCAGAAGAACATTCTCCTGACTCAGAGACCTTCTCCAAGCTAGAAACTAGGACACAAATTTGCCTTCCGGGGTCATACTAATTTGGTATAGAGACAACAGGAGGCTCCCCCTCCTCCAGTTTTGCTAATTGGCTTCCTGTTCTTCCTCCATTTTTCTGCTTCTGTCCTTCCCAAGACAGGTGGGTCTGTGCTGCAAACTATCTCCTTCTCTACCCCCTTTCTCTTTGCCTCTCTTCTTTCTCTCTTTCCACTGGGAAAACCTTTGAACAGAGAGAAGGGAATGAGCTGAGACCTCCCTTCTTTCTCTACATTCCTCACAAAGAAGGGTCTGTATGCACACATCAGAGGCCATCCAAGGATTCAGGAGACCTGCATTTAGAAAATAACGTCACCGATATACAACTTCTATAGGCATTTTCATCTCCCCTTAACAAGTAAAACATTCTAGGAAGATGAGAGTTAAATGGGAAGACAGTAAATTTGCCTCTCTTTGCTAGCGGGGAGACCTGAAGTCAGGTGTGTGTTTGAAAAAAAAAAAAAATTCAACCTGTTTCTATTAGTGCTGGCAGTCTTGTGAAGTCTGTATAAATAGCCAGCAGCTCTCCTGACAGCCACCTTTCCCAGGAAGTGCCCAGGGATCTTCATCTTTAAGTTGTTAAGGAATAGATGGTTAATTTTTAATTCTCTGTCAATTGAAACTTGCCATTAAAATTTCATGTTCTTTTGTCTTAAAGACCTTTGAAAAATGGAGTATAGAAGCTTATCTAGAGATAACATATCTACTCCCTGACTTAAAACTTTTATACTTAAGATGCTATAAATGTTAATTTCCTATCAGTTACAACTTGCAAGAAAATCCACAGCTTTCCTGCTTTCTTTGCATCAGACTTTTATATGACATCTACTCAGGCCTATCCTTTATCCCTATCTTCACCAAGCTCCTTTACATCCTTACCCTAGGGAAATCAAAGTAAAACCAAGGGCAGCTTTGAAGATTAAAGAAAGGATGAAGTTCTGTAGGATGGAGTCACTTTTTGTTTTTAGGGTACCTTTTCTGTATGTCGGTGTAGTAACTACATTGTTGCTATCTTGCATACTTCTCCAAAGAATGCCATTGACATCTCCTTTAGAATGACAATTATAAAAGTGTTTGGTGTCAATACCATTTCTCTGCTAGCAGTTACACTTACCATTAAGATACATTGTAGAGCAGACACTATCGATGTCCCGCATTTATCTCCCCTTGGTGGGCCCTCCCCATTCCTGTAGCTGCCAATGGCTTCCAAATGCAACTCTTCCTATTTAAAGTTTGCTTGTGGGGTGGTATGGAGCAGGGCTTTAGTCAATGGCAAAAGAAAGTTGGTAGATAAATATCGCAGTTCCCTCAACCACCACCATCCCCACTGTAGGTGAGACAGCTCTGAGGCATGTTCTGTATTACACGTTGATGGTCCCAGTGGGAGGAGGTCCTGGTCTCACAGTGAATCCTGCTCATCACTGCACCATGCACTGGCTTCTTTCTCTTTCCTGTCTCCCTTCCCCACTCTCCTCCTGGTGTTTCTGTAATTACTTCCCAAATAAACTACTTGAGCTAAAATCTTAGGCTCAGCATCTGCTTTGGGGCAATCCAAACTCAGCTATAAGCAGAGAGAATACATTTTATTCTTTGAAAGTGAAAATGTATGGTGTCATTGATAATGGTAGAAAAAATGTGAGTATAATTTAGAAAATTGGAAGGTTATCTTAAAAATAGACTGGGACCTATGCTCTAAGATTTTTGCTTTATAATCTCAGCACACTCTTGTTTGGTTATGCTTAAAAATCTTTTCCTGAGCTTCGATATAAAGATATTAAAGCAACTTGTTATGAAGATAATAATAGATATAACATCTTTTCCTATTTATAAGAGTATTATACATTTAAAGAGATTAGGGAAAACATAAAAAGTTAAAAGATAATAGGTAAAATAATATGCAGAATGTCAAGGAGTAAAGGCTAAAATGTAACACAAAAATGGAGACAGTTTATACTGGAGGAATTCTGAAGGAAGACATGTATATGGAAAGTGTCCTGGAAAATACTATGGAAGAAGATCCCTGATGGGCTAAAGGAAGTTTTACAGATACAGAAAGGAGAAAATGCATGTGTGTGGTGTTCTGGGTTTGGCTGAAATGGAAGATTCTTTTAGAGAAGTGCTAAAATTAAAAATATGTAGGTACCTTTTCCTAGTTAATAAAAAGCTGAATGAGAGCACCTTGGTGGCTCAGTCCGTTAAGTATCTGCCTTCAGCTCAGGTCATGATTTCAGGGACCAGTTTGCCTGCTCAGCAGGGAATCTTTTTTCCCTCTCCCTCTCCATCTGCCCCTCCTCCTCCCCCTGCTCATGCGCATGCCCACACTCTCTCTTTCTCCCTCAAATAAATAAAATCTTAAAAATAAAAAGAACCTGAATGAGTTTGGAAAGTGAATACAATTCTTCTTTTTCTTTTTTTTAAATAAAGTATTAACATTTATTCATTTTCTTATCGGTTCGTTAAACACATCCTGAACTGCTCCACTGAAAGGCATACACTTGGTTTTGTTACTTGGTGAAAAGAAGATAGGAGGAAAGGACGACTCAGATGATTTAAGAAGTTAGGAAATTTAAAAGATAATTGAGCTCGGTTTTAGACAAATTATGTATTTATTTAGTTATTCACTAACTTTTTTCCAGAAACATTGAAGTCCACATGAGCCCATGTACCAGTCCTGTGTGGTTTTTAACAACGCGAGAGATCTTCACAAATTTATCTTGTTCTCTGATTCTATCCATTTTTTCAGTTACTTTTGGAAAACCTAATTGGCACAAATTCTTAAGATATTTTTCAAAGGATTATAGTATTGGCCAGTGGCTAGATTGGGATGTGGGATGCAAGAAGGCTCCAGCCAAAGTAAATTCTCCCAAAGCTTGGCCCCAGACCTCTCCTCTTCAAGGGCAGGTGGCATTTTCATCCTGCTCAGTTTGTGGAAGTCCACAGGGTTCCTGGCTTGAGTCAGCTCTGCAGACTCCAGGAGTGGTGGGAGAAATGGGCTCCAGGTGCCAGTCTTTGTCAGAAGCATTGATTTTATAAAACCTCTGTTGCCTGTTTTGGTCCTGGAGATCTGGGGAAATACAGTCTATAGAGCCAGTGTTTCAACATTTATGGCATGTGAAGAGCTATTAGGAGGCTTTCAGTTGCAGTCGCACTGATGTCTGAGGCCTCCTCCCTTCCCCCTCATCATTTTGGTGTGTGGATGACTGGTGGTGTTTGTGCTGTTATATTGCGCATCAACTGACAACAGCCAGAATGTTTCTGAATCCTTGTTTAATTTATTCACAGCACCGTGTGCAACCAGATGATGATGGCAAGTTAATGGGCTTTGCCTTAATGAAATAACTGTCTTCCAGGTTTGGAGGCTTACGCTAGTTGTATTTGTCAGCATTACCTAAATGGATACAAGCAGAAAATGTAGCTTTATGTTGACATATGACCGGGTCCATTTGCAGAGAAAGACAGATGTTATGGCCTCCTACCGCTGCTGCTCTGTTCTTTGAGCCATTTCAAGTTTTATCCCCTTTCATTCCTGGCAATTAAATGCAGCATCCCTTGGGGCTCACCTGTGTGTTTAGAGGAAGTAGCTATTCAGTTGCATATTCCAAGGAGTTGCATCTTAATTCCAACATGCTGTTATCAAGCAGGGTTGATGAAGTGTAGGCTCTGTCTCTCTGTTTCCCCCTTCCCTCCCTCCTTTCCTCTCTTTTAATCCATCATCATTGAGTATCGTGGAATTAACATGACATGAAAACCAATGTCTCCCATAGAACAAGAACTTGACGGGGGGCTTGGCCTTAGCTTTATATATATACATTTTGACTTTGTCCTTTTTCTCTCAAATTCTCTTTTTCCCCATTCACTTCAATTGCTCCTGAGTCTTTAACCTCAGCTAACAACTGCGCCTTTCCCAGTCTGCCTTTCTGGTAACTTATTAATGCTTAGCTGTGAAAAGAAAAGGGCAACAGCTCTATTAACACAACCAAATTGATTCATAATCAGACATGAACCAGGAATGGGTAAGAGTTTTACAAGCACTAAAGGTTAATAGAACCAATCTCCAGCTCCGTTTTCCAAACCAACCTTCCTGAGGTTTGCTGACCTCCACCTCCAGACATACAGCCATTGCTTAAGAGCTTCTGGCAAGGGTGGCATGTAGGTGGAAGTTATTTATGAACATTAATAGCCTTTTCAACCACTGTACAATCATCAGAGCACCCCTCCATGTAGCCCTCGCTAGGTTCAGAACAAAGCAATTATATAGTTAATTTAGCATTTATCTGGAAGACTGGGTTCCAAATTAAAAAGCTTGTTCGGTTGAAGCTAGCGCTTATTCCTTTCATGGGGATTTTTACACAGGCTCTGTTGCCGGTATGAAACCCCGCTCTTTCCTGGAGTTGACTAGTTGAGTCAGATCACAGTCCAATCGATTTCAGAATGAACAGCCAGCTGGATAGAAGCCATTCATTCCATTACTCGTTAATTGCTTTGCTATGAATGTGATTGGCTAATCCATCCTCCAAAGCCAAGAAGACTCTAAAATCGTTTGTATGTGGTAATTCACTGGTAGGGAGGAACCAAACAATGTCACTCCCCCTCAGGTTCCCCCTTTCTCTGATTCTCATGAAGAACAATTTCACCTTCCTCTCTCCGTCCCTCCTACTCCCAATAGAGTTTCTCTTGCATTTTTTGTTTTTGGAGATATTATTTCATTGATCTTTTTCTCAAGAAAGACACTGCCATGGTATCAGAGAGAAACTCAAAGAGGTCTTTCCACCATTGAATTCAAGCCTTGCTTCCTAGCGAGAATCAGAGGCAATATTGACATATTCCCATTAAAGGGGTTTTAAAGACTTTAATAATCCTTCACCTGCTGAATGACTTGCTTGTTGAGCTTCTGTGATGCCTTGAGGTGTACTATTAATTTTCCTTTGACTCACTGGATAAAATGTGGCATAATAAGGACACCCCAATCAGCATAATTCCTGTGTTTGGGGCCGAGATGATCTGATTTATGTGCCCTTCCTTAATAAGAGACCCTGAACACTGGATATAAATAAATTGGTACTTGAAAATAGTCTGTCACCAGGAATTATTTCCCGCAATGCAATAAACCAGCCTTGTTATGAATTCAGTTGGCAGGATCCTAGCGTCACAAATCAAAATTGACCTTACCCCTGTCAACTGTGCTCAGCACATTAATATAAAGAAACTGGTCTCTCTTCAGGGCCATGGACTTAGATTCTCATCAATGGGGAATTTTTTCTGGAGCTGTGTCCAGGGAGAGCATGTGACATATTTACATGTAACTAGCTGTCTCTGTGACAAGAGCTCATTGGATAAGCTCTTTCTCTTCCTTTCACTTTAAGACTATGACCCAGTTATTACTTCCTTCTCTCCCATTTAATTCTTTAAAATAGAATACCCAAATAATAGACAAAAGCACTCTACTAATTCCACTGCCAAAATTAATACCCATACCGACAGCAGACTCTGAAGAGAGCTTACTGTATGCTACCATAATCAAAACACCTACCAGGTGCTAATAAAACAGCTTTGGCACAGTTTTGCTGTGAGTCATTTATTTGTGTCCATTTGCTTTGATGCGCAAACAGTTAATGGGCTTCAGCTCACAAGACCTATTTAAAGTTGAATTGGCCATTTGATTATTCATTTTTATTAATATCATTATCTGCAGTTATGAAATCACTGCTTAAAAGGTGTCCTCTTTTATTAATTCATGTATTATTAATCTTCCAGCATAGTATTGTAGCTGAACTGGTATTAGAGGACCCAAATCATTTGTTTAAGTAATGAGGACAAAATAAGAAGAATTGGGCTTCTATTTCAGCAGGTGGAATTGAGTTCCATTACAGGTAAACAGGCTGTTCTTGGCAAACGAAGTTGATACTACTGCCCAGGTGGGAGATACCAGCTAATGCTATCTGAGAAGCACTGAATGAGCCCCTGAAACCCCAAACAAAAGTGGAACTCCACCTGTTTCTCCTGGGGTCTGAAGTGCCATCATTAGGATTTCTTCCCTTTGATTCCAACTTTGCCATCCACAGACAGAAGTGTTATAGGATCAGACTGCTAAGAGAGCTCGAGGAGTCTTGTGGACATGTATGATGAAAGCCTAATCAGAGGGAGATGCCCCTGGACTCACCAGGGGACTAAAACAGAGGACAAGTAACCAAACGGTTGTTATGTGAGAAATACAGCTGTCATCACTGTTCACTCGGAATTAAGGCCACCAAATTACAGGGTGATACTTAATACTGGCCTAGAGGTGAGTAATAAAACAGGAGAAGGAAATATATTCACAGACTGATCTACACTTCACTATTTTTCCCATTTTAAAGAATGCCTACAATAACTAGGGGGAAAAAACAAAAAGCATATTCTAACCTCTTACCAACCAAGTAGCTCAGGAAAAGTACTGAGACAGAACGGGGTGAAAAAACAGAAATAAAAACTAAAGTTGCAGGAGAATATATGTGGATTCTCAGACAAATTTGTTATTTTCCAGTACAGTCACAGGCTGTCCTAGTACTGATACCTCAGTCTGGTATGTCCGTGCTTCACCTAGGCTGCCCTAAAATATTTGTCAAAAAAGCTAATAATTTTGTTTTATCAACATCTCCCAAGTTTCCTTGAAGGGAATAAGTAGTTCAGATTTCTTCCCTAAGACTGCTGCCCTACTCAGCAATCTTTAGCTCCTCTAGGCTGTGCTTCTCCTAATTAAAAATAAAAATAAAAAAATAATAATAGTAATAATAAATTGAATACTTACTAAGTCCCAGGTCCTGTAATGACTGATTTTATCCATCATCTATTTATCTATCTATCATCTATCTTTCTAAATTACTGGATAAATATTAATATGTGAGGATTCCCTGGATCTCCTCATACTCACAATAAGGAGAATTCTTTTCTGACTTCATTTTTGTGACTTGTGCAGGTTGAAGCAAAGTGAAGGACCGAAACCAGCCATGGCACATTGAGTCACACTGGAAGATAGAGAGGGACAAGCAAGACAAGAGGGGTCTTTCAGGTGCCTGGGTGGCTCAGTGGGTTAAGCCTCTGCCTTCGTCTCAGGTCATGATCTCAGGGTCCTGGGATCGAGCCCCACATCAGGCTCTCTGCTCAGCAGGGAGCCTGCTTTCCCCTTCTCCCCACCTCTCTGCCTACTTGTGATCTCTCTCTCTGTGTCAAATAAATAAATGAAATCTTAAAAAAAAAAAATCTTTGAGGACTTTGTGTGAGAGCAGGGGAACTAGGGGCAGCTAACCAGCCAGAGAAGGAGGACTGCAGAGTCTTCTCCTATGTGTTGCACGGAAGTCCTCTTTAGCCTTGTTTCCCCACTACAACGTATTTTTTTTTTTTAAAGCTTGCTTAGTTTCATTATTCTTGGATGTTGGAAAAGTGTTATTTCTCTATGGTACTGTGTGTTCGGGCAAAGCATGAAACAGCCCAATGGTACATTATAAGTGGTTTACATATTCATTAGCTCATTTATTCCTCTTTATCTTCACAATGTTGACCTTCATTTTTCTTCTGTTTTACAGATGAGAAAACTGTGGCTTAGAAACATGGTGATGCGGGCATGTTGGCGGCATATTATGATTTTAACATGTGTCAGGAGATATAAAGGGTTGGGATGCACTTAATACGTTGGAACGTATTAAGGAACTTTGTCAGCAATGGAAAGTGTCAGTGAGCATGAAAGACTGTAGAATATTATCCGCTAAGCCACAAAGCGGGCCTACTTTGCGCATCCACTTCTCCATGAGCTGACACCTTTTGGAGTTACTAGAGTTTATTATTACATATGGATTTAGAAGGGAAATTCACTATTATCCTGGCATAAGGGAGGTTTGCTCTTTTAAATAGCAGATTATTAAAATTGCAATATGATTATCTGAATAAGACTCTGATATCCTTCGCTGATCTGTATAATGTTCTTTAATGGGCGTCAACAATGGAGTTGACTAGGAGAAGAATCTAAAATGGTCTGTTCAGAGTCTAAATTTCGTTTTCACAAACACAGTATGAGTGTTTAAAAAGAATAAAGCCAGATACTGAGAATTCCACAAAAATCAGGACTCATATAGATTTAAACAATTTTTTTTTTATGTTAAAGGTGGCCAAAGCAAGCATCTGTGTCTTCTCTGTGGAGACACTTTTGGTTTTTACATTTATAGCATAGACCAATACATATTTTGTTTTATAGGCAGGAAGCTTGAAACTCAGATGACACTGCTAGACCCAGCTGATCCCAGACACCAAAGGGGCCATAAACATGTAGAGGAAGGCACTCCAAAGTGTAGGGTCCTCAGAGGCACATGGCCTGGGACAGTGGTCTTACTTTCTCGGGACTATTGGCTTTCTCCTCTTAAACTCAGCAGGTTTGAACCCATAACTTCTAGGTTCAACCCTTCTCAGTCTCCCTAAAACAAGAGAATCCCTCCTTCTCAGCTTCAGTTCTAAAAGTTCTAGGGAATACCCTTTCTGCCTTCGGTTAGGTCACATGTTTATTTCTTAGAATAATCAAAGTGACCAGAGGGTGAAGTATGCTTTGGCCTGGTTTGACTCCTCTTATTCACCTGTGAAATTGTTGGGAAGAGAAGTACCATGATTACCATGAATTATGAACAGATTCCCCAAATTCAGAGAGTGATGTTACTAGAAAGCGTTCCAAATTGGAATCAAAATCAATACAGCTAACACCTATAGAACATTTATTATATGTCACTCTATGTGCTTATATATATTAACTAATAGAATCACTACAACTCTCTATAAGGTAGATATTACGTCCTCTATGTAATAGATCAGAAAACTGAGAGCTGAGAGATTACATAATTTGCTCACGCCACATGGCTAATAAGGGGTGGAGCTAGGATCTGAACCCAGGTGGTCTGGCTCCTGCCCCATGGACCTAATCACTATATTCCGCTGCTCGTTATAAATGGCCATCACGTAAGCCAAGCCCACGGCCCACCTGTCTATGAATCCTTCCCTTCCTACCCTTACCCCAGTTGACTTATTCCTTTCTACTTCTTAAAAATCATAGTCACTTCCTCTCCAGTTTAATTCTAGTTACTATTGTTTTTTTACTATTTATTCTCTAAATTCTCCCTTCCCTCCTAGCCTGAACAAATGTATAAAAAGAGACAATGCTATATGGTTCTTTTGTGTCTGTGGAGAATCTGATACTTAAAAAGGGACCAATATACAGCTCAAGGAAATTTGAGATACTGGAAGTTTTAGAAATTAGGTTTGGGGCACCTGGGTGGCTCAGTCAGTAGAGCATCTGACTCCTGATTTCAGTTCAGGTCCTGATCTCGGAGTCCTGAGATCAGCTCTGCACCAAGCAGGGAATCTGCCTCTCTCTCTCTCTCCCTTTGCCTCTCCCAGGCTTGCACACACACATACTCACACATGTATGCCCTCTCTCCCTCTCATAAATAAACAAATTAATCTTCTTTTAAAAAGAAATTAGGTTTAAACATATGGGAGATTGTGAATTTAAGAGTAAGTTTCATTGCATAAAACAGAAGAAAAATTGAATAATAGTAGTTTAAACAGGATTTTTTTTTCTTTTTGCCTGAAGCAAGCTTGGAGGGAGTTAGTACAGGGTTGAAGTGGGGGTTTTATGATGTCTTCGGGGACCCAGGCTCCTATCTTTGTGCTCTGTCACTCTCATACTTAGTGTCCATCCTTAAGGCCACTTCAGGGTCAGGTATTATATCTGCATTTCAAACAGCAGAGAATAAGAAAGGCACTCCTCACTGGGAAAACTTCTTTTAAGGAGACTTCCTGAAGGTCTCAAATAATACTTTAGTTTACATCTCACTGGAGGGAACTCTTCATAAGGCTACTCCTAGCTGCAAGGGTAGTTTTTAATTTAACCTATCAATGTGCCCACTTAAAAACAGAGGTTCTCATAATATATTCAAGGGGAGACTGGATGTTAGATAGGCAACTAGTTAGTTTTGCCACAAGAAGAATGAAAATAATGTTCTATCAGTTTCTTCTCAGCTACCTTTTACTTTTTATGAGAAGATTTTACATTCATGACCTATGCAAGAAATTAAGATGTGTTCTGAGGAGCTCTTGGGAGGTGTGTGGACACCTACAGAGCAGCCTGGTCTCCTTTCTACGGAAACAGGTACTAAGAAGTATCTCCGTGCACCACTGCCAATCACTGGTAGTGCTGTTTTTGTTTGCTTAGATTGTTAAAGATGAGGGTTCACTTGCATTCAAATGAGCAAAACTCTTGCAAGTTACTTTAATAAATGTACTTTTACTGTTAAATTCATACCTTTTCCTTGACTCTAAATACTAAACATCCCAAAGAATGGAATCCACACAATAAAAAATAACTGAACTGTAGTGCACATAGATAGAGGCATATAATAAATATCTGCCTTCATAGAAATGATGACACCATTGTACACTTGTTGAATTGTAGGGATGCCCAGATTGTTATTTATCATTATTTATTACTATTATTTAGCCTATATAGATATATTACTTTGGTTTTCAATACTTTCAGTTTGGTTTTTTAAAAAGATCTGAAGTAGGTTTATATCTTGTGTCCAAGAGAGCTCACAGCAATGCACAAGAGGTTTCTGCTTTTGCAAACTCTGGATTTAGCTCTCTACACCTCCTTTCTGTGCACCTACTGAATAGTATTGGATTGAATTGAAAGATGTCACATCTCCCCATCATAGTAAGTAGTAGAGGGTCACAGCCTTTGACTGTCAGAATTTCTTAGTAGAATACGTGCTGATGCTGTTGCAAAGAGATGCCTAATAAGAATTTTTCAAATAATTCAGCAATAGTAACAGCTAATATTTATTGAATATATTAAGTAGTAAACTCTGGGAGATGAGTCGACCAAGGGTTAGAGACATTAAGTCACTTGCAAATGATCACACAGCTGGTGTGAGAGGAAACCAGGATTCAAACCCAACTCTGCCTTATCACAGATCCCATTCTTTTTGCCTTGTATTAATTAGTAGGCATTTACAAGGTTGGTGGTCAGATATCTTAGAAAATGTTATATTAGGTAATTGCTAAGGTGGTTTTCAAGGTTGACATTTATGAGTCTAGCCAGTTGTAATATTCAAATTATGTACCAGGCTTTCAGTCATAATGGATCCTGAACTAATCTGAATGAATCCTAGCACAAATACACTAAGAACCTCTTACTCCCAACCAACGTGTCAGGGCAGGCCAAGCTTTTGGGCAGGGATGCCATCCAGAAGGTAGTAGAGAGTGACTTCAGAGGTCCTACAGAGGGATCTGTGTAGTATGATGCTGAATGCTGCTTCCTGTGTCTTCATGGCAGAAAGAGAGTCTCCTTCCTCAGCTAAATTCTGAACAAGAACCTCTGTTCCTATAACTTGTCTCCATAAGTATTATCTTCCAAAATTTAGCCATTGTTTTAACTTATTTTGCAACAGAACCGTTATGTTTACCAAAGAACACCTAATATCTTTGTTCTGAATTAGTATTTTGGGAAGTGCTAAGTAATCTGCAAGTGTCTTCCCCTCCTATGCCTGACCAAACTTCTCCCCACATCACCACCCAGCCCCCGCCCCACCTCAGTTACATACAGGAAATTCAGATTCAGAGAGGCTTGGTGACTTTTCTAAGATTTCCCAGGCAGAAGCTGAGACTCCTGTGTTTTCAGAATCTTTAGCATCTAGCCCAGTGCACTTTCCACCATATCCCCCTGCTTGCACACCACAGCTGCCCAGTGTCCATAGGAGACGCACCCAATGAACAACATTTGTCAGATGATAAAACAAGACACTAATCATGGATATCAATGGCAGGCTGACTTTTTTGCATACTCTGGCTTCTCTAAAGAGGTCAGTCAGAAGGTTACTAATAATAGTCAAAACTTGGAAAATAATATCCATCAACATGGGACTAGTTATATAAATTCTGGTGCAACCATATAGTGGCATCCACTGTCTTCATAACAATGATGACAGCATTGTACACTCGTTGAAGGGATGCCCGGAACATATCAAAAAGGGATAAAGGCAGATTACAAAATAATATTCTTATTATGATACCTCTTAGAGTCATATTGTATGTCTTTGTGGACACACATCTTTTTGTCCCCCCAAATAAAATCTGTATGCCAAAATATTAATAGACAATTATTTGAATGGCAACATTATATATAACTTTTATTTTCTTCATATGCCTTGTATAATGCTGGAAATGTTATATAAAGAATGTGTACTACCATTAAATTTAAGAGGGAAAAGCTATGAAGCTATTTTCATTTAGAGAAACAAAACATTAGCTGCTCATCATTCCCTCTTTACCGATTTACCCACATACTGTCCTCCCCTCCTCCACAGTACTGGCTAATGCTGGCTCCAGGCATAATCCCAGGAGCCCTCTAGAAACAGTTCTTCCTGCCCCCTCTCTCACCAGCCTCCCTTTCCCTGGGGCCTTGATAATTTGGGTTTCTTTCTTGTCTACACAATGCCTGCCTCTTCACTTTTCACCATATTATCTCCATCCACCAAAAATGTATCCATCTTTCAAACCCATTCCAAGATTCGCCTCTGGGAAAACAGATTCTTGGTGCCTTTGAAATCATCCTATCCATTGTATTTTTGTGCTGCTGGAACAAGTTTCCACATTGCAGGACTGGATACAGGGCTCTGTTCTCATCACGCCCTGCATAAAGGCATGTGACGAAGGGACTGAGTGAAGAATGATGTCCAGGCTGCAATCTGATGGCCAACCTGAGGCCCCCTGAACTCCATCACTGGGGCAGATCCTTTGTTGTTGTGAAAACAGTGATAGCTGGAACTCATGACACCCGCGGTTATACATTGTCAGTACTCATCTCTTCATTACCTAAGGAGGAGAGGGTTTGGGTCTGCTTTTGCTCACCATCAGATCCCCAGCACCTACAACAGTGTCTGGCACCCAGAAGGTACTCAATAAATATTCCCTCTGTGAATTAACAAATGTATGCAAAGTCAAGTGACTTGTCCAAAATCACACACAGAAATCAAACCTGGGGTGCTTTGTAATATCGCAACTTCAGTAGCTGCCACCAGAGCAAATAGAGGTAAGCAGTTACATGTAGAAATACCGCAAGAGTTTTCAGCTTTTGGCAAGTCCCTCCACCCCGCCCCCAGGGGCTTTCTTGAGTGCAGTCTCCTTGTGCAGGGGGAGTGGAGCTCACGGTTTGGGGGCTGTTGCTGGATGTGTTACCAAGGTGTGGGCTGCCATCAGACACTCTAGCCCACTGACTCCAGTCACATCGTAGGACATTACAGGTACACGTGTGACCCATTCATTTTCACTTCCCACCTCTAAGCTTTTGATGGAAGCAGATTAGAGGAGGGGAAAAAACCAGATCACCTCGAGGGAGATGAGTCATTTTCTGTTTTTGTTTCTGTGCATTAAAGAATTGATTCATGAGGTTTTAATGTATTGCTCGATATTGCAGAAATTTTCTCTCCCTACTGTGAGGGTGCTGATTAGATCAGCCGAGACAAGCAAGACTGCATTCATACCACTTTAATCATTCTTGGGATGAGCATTTTATTTCCTGATATTACTGTCATCCTTGTGAGTCAGTAATAGAAGAAGCACGTTGGCACCAAGAGCTCAGGTCTTGTATCTTCTGTGCCTGAGCAAATATGGGAAAAAAGCTATAAAATTGCTCTCAGAGGTTACTGAGAAATTAATCTAGCCGCCTCCTGCTTGAGACTGAGGAGGGGTGTTTTAGCAATTATTGAGTGAGATACTTTATAACAGGGAAATTTAGGGAGCCAAGATCAGTACTTTTTTTTTTTTTTTTTTTTTTTTTGCTTTCTCGTTAGCACTACTGAGGCACAAAACAGGTGGGAAACAGGGCAAAAGGGAAAGAGATAAGTATCAGTTACTGAACACAAGGCAGATTCTAGGTAGCAAATATTAAGGATTTGTTGTCACATAATCTGCAAAAAGAGGGATGAGGTTGATGTGGGTTTTTTCACTTAGGATGTGCGTTCTGAAGCTCAGAGAAGCAAAGATTTGCCCAAGATGACTGGGTTGGTAAGTAGCAGGGTCCAAATTCTCATCCTGGTCTGACTCTCACAGGAGAGCAGCCACAGGCATAGAAGGCAGGCTGGGGCTGTGCGTGTGTCCTCTTCTGCGCCCCCCGCCACCTCCTACCCCCTGCTCCTCTTTCCTGTGCTGACCCCACTAGTAGCACAGGCTCCCAGCTCTGGGATCTTGAAAATAAGGTCGAGTTCCTTGTAAAGTAAGAAAATGATTCTGGGCTAAAAGAAAACTTCAGGCAAGACAGAATGAGGCGAGAACAGAGTAGACAGCCCTATTTGTCCTTTCACGGGTAAAGAAAAAACGCACCAGTTAGTGCCAACTGCAAGCAGGTCAGCTCAACGGAAATATCAAGAAAGTCACCAGATCGCGGTGATTTATTTAAGGCATAACAACTGGTTGGTTATGTTTTTCCCTCTCATCTGTTGGTTGTGTCATTATGTTAAATAGAATCTTCTTGCTCTCATTTATGTACTCAACCGATGTCCATTAGGCACTGATGGGGGCAGATTTTGCTGGGTGCTCAGATATTACAGACCTGATGTTTTTTCCTCTTGGAACTTTATTCTCGTACTTGCTTTTCTTTGGCAGGTTGTGATTTGGAAAGTCCAGTTTTAAAGTACTTTCTGGAGAAGTAGACATTGAAAAAAACACCATGCCATTTATCACTGAAATTTTTAAGACCTGGTAAGAGAAATCAGAAGCAAATGACATCAATTCAAGTACATCTTCCTTCCTTTCCCCGACTCTTTCTCCCCTCCTCTTTTCTTCTTTTCTTCCTTTCCTTTATCTTTTGAAAAAACTCATTCTGGCCACCAGAAGAGCAGTGGTAGCAAAAGAAGTGAAAGGTTTTCAGCTTCGATCAACTTACCCAAGTTACACAATGGAGGTATTAAGAAAGAAACTCTACTTTTAGCACCAATATAAAAATTACAATTTCTGCATTCAAATTGCTTTTAGAGTTACATAGTAGGGTGAGGGAGGCTTGTAAAATTATCCAGATTTGAAAATCTAAATCTGCTCTGGATTATAAAGCCAATTTAAACAATATCATAGCATCCAACAGCAGGAAACCAGGGAAAGTTGGGTTCTTTGTGGCAAGGCACAGGATAGTTAGAAAAAGCCCCTCATGTCTCCCAGAGCGATCTCTTGCTTCACCTTTCTGTCTCCTGTATTCTCTTCTGGCCCCTGACTGGCTTCTCTCTCTTGTTCCTCTTGCTCATGGTCCCACGTGGTTTACCTTGGACTGTTTCTGTGCAACAGACCTCATGGGCCTAACACCCATCCTGGACCAGTTGTAGAGAGATGGCCTTGAAATTGGAAGTAATTGCATCATTGTTCCCCTCTTGAATTTCTGGAAACAGAGTCTCATCTGAATCCCACCAAAATTATCTGTCCCTCACCTCCAATACCTTATTTTTATTAAACATTTGTGAGTAATGGCTGAGCAAGACAGCCAGGTCAATGAGACCTCCCTTTGTGGGTTTTAATGTGAAAGACTCCACATTTAGTCTGAAAAACAATCAAACAAAAGAATGACTGGATTCTGTTCTACTAGTTTTCCTTCTGAGTGAAGAACAGAAAAGTGAAATATATAGACAGGCAGCCAGCCACTTAATATAGTACTTAGTGACTGTTTTCTTCCCAATTCAAGTCAGACCTCAATAAAGTGGTTTCAAATATAAATATAAAAATAAAGTACTTAGTGTACTTTTTACCTTTGCAAACTCTTAACACAGTCTCTCCTGTGCTTAGAGAAGTATATATAAATATGTTTCTGATTCCTATTCAGATCAAAGAATAGGCCAGTAGTTCTATCTATGAGCATTCTTTAATTAATTAAAGTGCTTAGAATTCAAAACATCGTTAGTGAGAGATGAAAGTTCTACATGGAAACGGATTAATGATCTCTAACCTGGGGGCAGTGACTGACGTGGATCTTCTCTAACTCTGACATTTTGTGCCTCTGTTTGGTGACTCTTGCCCGTGGTAGCTCTCAGTAGAGAATTCCTTTCTTGCATATTTTCAAATGAAGACAGTTTGGTCAGATATCCAGGAGAGGACAACCAATGGGTCAGCCAAACCTGGGGGACAATAGCTGTTCATAGAGCCAGCTTGGATACACAGCACATGGAGATGTTGTAATGGGTTGGAGGGACAGTTCTGGGGAGCAGCATTTCCTCTTTCACCGTCACTTTCCTATTTCCTTTTGACAATATGTTTTTAAGGATTTAAATATTTCATTCCCCCTCCCAAAGCTCATAGGTAATTTATATTTTCAAATTATGTGAGCCCTAAGGACCACTCTGGCGGTTGAAGGTGTCCTGGAGCGTAACTGGGGAAGGTCAACCGCTAAACCAGTAAGTGGGTACTTAGCACACATCAGGTCACAGAATTCTCTTATAGGCTTGCCAAGTTAATTTTGGAAAGGCAAAGACCCAAGCAGAGAGGCCAGTGAAAAACTAACCATGCTTGTGAAACATTTCGTGTCTTTTCTAAATATTCCTGCCTCATTAAACTTCATTATTGCAGGAAGATGTGGAAATTTTTGCTGCCTCAAGCTGCAGTTAATTTCAATAAATTGAATTAGTGCTGTTTTCAAACTTAACCTTGGAAAACTACAGACAGGTCAATTCTTTATAAATTCACTATTTTGGTTTTATAATTTAATCCTACCAGAATTCCAAGCAACTGTTTGATTTATTTCAATTCAGACCCTCTTGGATTCATTCCTCTCTCATGGAAAGCAAATTGTTAAAAGTACTTTATAAATATTAACTCATTTAATTCATAATAACCTATTGAGGTGAGAACTGCTATTATAACTATGCTGTACGTGAGACAACTAAGGGCACAGAGAAATTAAGTAATTTGTTCAAGGCTTCACAGCTGGCAAATAAGACAACATTATTGGTGATCTCTCTCTTCCTCCCTTTCTCTTTTCCTCCTATCCTACCTCAATTTTCCCTGCAGTATTATTTCCGGATATTAAATGTATCCATTTCCATCACCCTCCACCCCCCAGTTACAGTGTTGTCTTTGTCTCATTCCATTCAGTTTTCAGTCTCATTCCTTATATCATTGGAGGATCACTTGGTCACTAAGCAAGCACTAGCAGAGAAAAACTTGTATTTAAGTCCAGTGGCTTTTCTGAATGGCGTAAGTTTTTATAGGTAATACTGGATTTTTATTTTGGTGATTGTTCGTATGCCTAATGTGAAAGGTAGAATGAGTGACTCCCCTTTGAGGGACATCCCACAGTCTGGGCTGTTTGGGTAAATCCTCAGTGGTATAGACACAGAGACTTTCTATGAAGCTGGCATAATTCAGTATTTGTCCCAGGTAGAAATGCCCTCTCCCAGCCTCCCAAGTCAATCTGTAGTCTGGCTATTTCAATTTCTAGAAATAGTCTGAATTCAGGGAGTCTTTGATATATTTTATGGATAAAACCAGCATTTCTTTTACCCGTCCCATGTATCTTACTATGAGACCAATTTTTAAAAAACTACCTTTTGTCACCAACTGTTTGTTTGCTTTTTAATAACATTTGAAGCCTCTATAAAGCATTTGCTTTGTGTGGAAAAGTGCACTAAATATTATGGAGTGGAAGTCAGGAGGATAAAGGTATTGATTGTAAAAATTAAGCATTTGCTGAAAAAAAATATCAGAGTAGACTAGGATGGAAATAAATGTGTTAAAACACTGTAATAGTCTGCCAGAGCTGTCAAAACAAAATAGCACAGATGAGTGGCATAAAAAACAAATTGATTTTCTCATAGTTCTGGAGACTGGAAGTCCAAGATTAAATTGTCAGTAGTTGGGTTCTTCAGTGGCCTCTCTCCTTGGCTTACAGAAGGCCCCCTTCTCGCCATGTCCTCATGTGATCTTTACTGTGTGTGTGCACACCCTTGGTGTCTCTTTTTGTGTGTCCAAATTTCCTCTTCTCATAGGGACACCAGTCAGATTGGATTAGGGTTCATCTTCAATGGCCTCATTTTTACTGAACCACCCCTATAAAGGCCGTATCTCCAATGACAGCTGCACCGTGAGGTTAGAGCTTAGGGGATAGGGCTTCCACACATGAATTTTGTGGGAGCACAGTTCAACCTATAATATATATCTAGGAATGCTGGTTGAAATGCAATGTTTAAAATATGTATCCAAGCTTAGAAGAAAGATATAGAAACTCCTGTAAGCCAGAGATAAGAGAGAGCTAAAAGCAAGCAAAATTGTATTGCATTTAAGCCATGGCCAAATGGGGTGCAGGTGTGGGGGGAGGGATAAAGCTCAGGTCTGAATGTCTTCCCAGGGATGACAAGACATCTGGCCCAAAGTGATCCCACAGAAGGTGGGAAATGAGTACTGAGACTCCCAAGAAAAGATGGGAAACTTGAAACATTTCTACCAGAAGAAAAGGGATGACACGGGCTAACTGTATAGCTTGGGAAAAAAATGCAAGATGGGCCTTTATTAAGATTGGAGCCCATATTTATCCTACCTAAGTAGTACTTCAAACCCCACCCTGAAAAATTAACTTAAAAACTTGTTCCCATGTGAATGATACCCATGGGGTAAATGGAGGAAGAAAATCCCAAACTATTTGAGAGCAACACTTCAATAATCCAGACTCCCGTAGGGATTCAAGTCAAGATTGCCTTAGGAAAAACAATGCTTTTTTCAAATGACCTCTCAATAAAAGTTTCAAAACACACCAGGAATTACCTACCATGAACATGGACAGCAGATAATTAATTTGTAGGGCTGGCTGAAGGATTAGCAACCAGAAAACTCAAAAATAATAGACAAATCATCTGAAAGAGATATTCATGTAAGTAGAGTTAACTATTAAAAAGATTAAAATAACCATGAGAAAGGATGGATGCCTACCATTTACATGACGTGGATGGAACTGAAAGGTATTATGCTAAATGAAATAAGTCAGAGAAAGACAATTATCATAGGGTTTTACACATATGTGGAATATAGGAAAGCACAGAGGATCATAGGGGAGGGAGGGAGGGAAACCTGAATGGAAAGAAATCAGAGAGGAAGAAAAACCATGAGAGACTCTTGACTCTGGGAAACAACTGAGGGTTGCTGGAGGGGAGGTTGATGGGGAGGTGGGGTAATTTGGTGATGGGCATTAAGGAGGGCACCTACTGTGATTAGTACTGGAGGTTATATGCAACTGATGAATCATTGAACACTACATCTGAAACTAATGATGTACTATATTTTGGCTAATTAAATTTAAATTAAAAAAGGTTAAGATTAAAATCAGATTTAGAAGCCAAAAAGAAAAAAAGAGTAAGATGTTACTTACCAGAATAAGAAATATATGAACAATAAAACTCCTAAATATAGGCTATTCTTCACTGAATTTAAAACCTAATATACTGGGTAAATAGTGGATTTACAGCTGAAGAAATTTAATGAACTAGAAAACAGAGTTGAGAAAATTTACAAGACTGCAATACTGAGGGAAAGGAATGGACACCTGAATGATTGGGTAAGATTCACAGAGGATAGAATGAGAAAATCCAAAATAAAGGGAATAGGATTTCTTAAAGAAATAGAATGGGGGAATGCACAATATTCAAAGAAATCATGGCTGAGAATTTTTCAGATTTGATTAGCAACATGAATCCTCATATTGAAAAACCCCATGGGTTCTGAGTGGAAAAACAAAAAGCAAATCTACATGTAAACGTATTGTAGTGTATTCTCAAAACAACAAAGAGAAAAGTCTTTATAGCAATAAGAGGAAAGATCAATACGTTACCAAGAATAGAATCAATTAACAGAATCCTCAATAAAATAGTGATCAGAAAAGAGTGAAATAATACTTTCAAAATATACCAGTAACAGTCATTCTAGAATGATCTATTCAGACATATTGTTTGAGTGAGAACAAAATAAAGCCATTTTCAGAACAAAAACTGAGAGAACTAATCACTCAAAGACCCTCATCGAATGAATTACACTAAAAATGATATTTTAAGAAGCAATAGGATGCAGGAAGTAATGTGGAACAAAGAAATTAATAAATACATATAAATCTAAATGAACTTTAGATGCACAATTTAATAACAGTGATAATTTGGGCAGACTAAAAGCAAGATAGAACAAAGATTGTTAATATCTGACGGGATAATCAGTTTTCTAATATGTTTTTCAAGAGAAGAATAGGAACATTAATGTTAGACTGTCGAATTAAGCATGCTTGTTAAAATTTTGAAGGATAAAGACTAAAATAGAAATAGAATAAATAATTTTCAAACCAGTAGAAGGACGAGAGGGAAATAAACTTAATACAAAAGAAAGTGGAAAATAATTAGAAAGAAAAAGTATGGCAAATAGAAGGCACAAATAAGATGGTAAGAATAAATCCAAATTCATTGCTGCAATGAATACAAGCAAATTAAAAGACAAAGAAGAAACAACTCAAATAAAAAATGGGTCAAAAAACCTTAAATATCTCACTAAAGAAGATCTATAGATGGCAAGGAAGCATATTAAAAGATGCTTCACATTATAGGGAACTGCGAATTAAAACAACAGTGAGATGCCACTGCTCCCCCTTAGAACAGCCAAAATCCTGAACCAACATCTGACACCAGCTGCTGGTGAGGATGAGGAACAGCAGGAAGCCTCATTCCTTAGTGGTGGAACTGCAACTTGGTACAGCCACTTTGGAATCCAGACATTTTTGCAGTTTCTTACAAAACTGAACATACTCTTACCACACAATTCAGCACAATTCAGCACTTCACAAAACTGAACATACTCTTACCACACAATTCAGCTCTTTGGTATTTACCCAAAAGAACTGAAAGCTACATCCACACAAAAACCTACACACGTGTGTTTATAGCAGCTTTCTTCATAATTGCCCAAACTTGGAAGCTACAATGATGTCCTTCAGGAAAATGGATAAACTGTGATTCATCCAGACAATGGACTATTATTTGACATGAGAAAGAAATGAGCTATCAAGCCATAAAAAGACATGACAAAATCTTAGATGCATATTACTAAGTTAAAGGAGCCAATCTGAAAAGGCTACATACCATATGATTCCAGCTGTATGGCCTTCTGGAAAAGGCAAAGCTTTGGAGAAGCAAAATGATCAGAGGTTCCCAGGCATTAGCAGGAGAGGAGGGATTGATGGGTAGAGTACGTTTAGGTCGGTGGAACATTTCTGTATAGTTCTGTGATGGTGGACACATGCTATTATATATTTATCTAAACCTATAGGTGTACACACCACTAGTGAACCCTAATGTAAACTATGGACTTTGGGTGACAATGAAGTGTCAGTGTAGGTCTATCAATTACAACAAATTTTCCACTCTGGTGGGGATGTTGATCCATATCAACAGAACCTGAGGCTCTGGATGTGTGAAGATACGGAATATATGGGAAATCTCGGTGCCTTCAATTCAATTTTACTACAACCCTAAAGCTTCTTTAAAATATGAAGTTTATTTTAAAATAGACTTTTTTTTTAAACCATTAAGAGGCAGTTTCAGAGAGTCTTGTTTTTATTATCTTCACGGGAGGCACACCTGAGACATAAGGGCACAGGAAAGTTGAAAGTAAAAGGATGGAAAAAATACACGAAGTGATTATTAACAAAAAAAAGTTGATGCAACTTTGCTGATGTCACAAATCAGACTGTAAGGCAAACAGCGTTACTATAAGGGAAAGATAGTTACTACACAATGATTAAAATAACAATTCACCAAGAAAAAGCTTGAATAGCCTTAAGGATGACATACATCTAACAAAATAGCCTCAGAACAGAGATAAAAGCTTATTGCATGCACTTCAATAACTAAAACCACAGAGGAATATTTTCAGCATAATTCTCATACTACATGCTAGATCATGCAGTTAATAAATTAGTAAAGGTATCTATGATTTGTCAAGACAATAAAAAAGCTTGATATAACAGGTAACTAGAATCATGCTCCCCTCGAGGATACTTGAACCCTGAAAGGATTCTTATTCTTTTCAAGCACATATGGAATATACCCAAATATTAAATACATTTCAGGTCACATAGCAGGTCTTAACAAATACCAAGATTAATTATCAAGATTATACTTACCCAGTTCCTCACTGGGTAATTCAATGAGGTAATTCAATTGTGTTGAAGAAAAAAATAATGGGCAGTGAAAGTAGGTATCAAAACTTGCATAATAAAGCTAAACTTGTTATAAAAATGAAATTAAGAATCTTTTATGCATACATGAGAAAAGAAAAAAATGGGAATGAATAAGCTAACCACCTAACTTAAGAAGTTAGACAAATAAAAGGAAATTAAACCCAAACAAAGGAGGGAAAAATGATAATGGCAGAAATTGACTAAATACACATCAGAAAATATAGAGAGACAATAAAATATCATCTATTTCTTCTAATCAAATAGACTATCCTCTGGAAAAATAATTAAGAAAAAAAGAATATAAAATAAATAATGCTAGAAATGAGAAAGCCTAACTAATGATTCAGTAGAATATTAAAAGAAGTTCATCAATTACTTTATGCCAATACATTTGAAAAACTTCCCATTTTAGAATAATACAGCTTAACTAAAAATAACTCATTAGAAATAGAAAATCTGAAGGAGTTTTTAATGATGAAGCATTAAGAAAAAGAAAAAAAAAGCCCTTGGGTTTAAAAAAAAAAAATCCATCCTAATTGACAGAGAAAACATTTGGACCAGACTATGTTCTAATCATAATCTTTCAAACCAGCAAAGAACATATAACCCCTACTTAATATCAACTGTTCTGGAAAAAAGAAAGAAAAGTTAAAATAATAAATAAAAGCCAGATAGGGCTTATGTGAAGAATGCAAGGGGTGCCTGAGTGGCTCAGTCCGTTAAGTGTCTGCCTTCGACTCAGGTCATGATCTCAAGGTCCTGTGATCAAGTCCTCCTGGGATCGAGCCCACATAGGCCTCCCTGCTCTGCGGGAAGCCTGCTTCTCCCTCTCTGTCTGCCTGCTGTTCTGCCTACTTGTGCTCTCTCTCTCTCTCTGTCAAATAAAGAAAATCTTAAAAAATTTTAAAAAAGAAAAAAAAATGCAAGGATATTTTAAAATTAGAAAATCTATAAATGTTATTTACCACATTAACAGATTTGAAAAGGAAAAAAAAAAGTTGATTAGCTCACAAATACAAAGAAAGTATTTGATAAAATTAAACACCCATTCATAATTTTTAAAAATATACACTTTTCAGAAAACAAAAAATAAAAAAGAGATTTCTTAACCTGATAGTGTATCTACCAAATATCTAAAGTTAGCATTCTATTTAGCAATGTAGAGACTCTGTTTAAGTTTACAAATAAGGCAAAAATGCCCTCTGTCATTATTGCTATTCAGCACTGTGTTGGAGGCCCAGCTAGTATGTTAAGAAATAATAAATAAAACCACACCTATTGGAAAGAAGGAAAACTTGCTAGCAAACCAAGCTATAGCATACCTTAAAATAAGTCTAACTAAAGAACAAATTATAAATCCTTAAGGACAAAAAAGACTTGAAGAGTTCAATACAATAAAGATGACAATTCTCCCAAAATTGTTCTATCAGTCAATGCAATCCCAATAAAAATTTCAACAAGTTTGGTCAACAAGTACATTTGTAACACATTCTAAAATTCATAAGAAAGAATGAAACTCTAAGATCAGCCAACTCAATTTTGACTGAAAAAGGGTGGTTGGAAGGGTGAGATCCACCCTATTCAGAGTAGCAAATACACTGGTTGATAAATTTCCCAAGACTAGAGTTTAGTAAAAGGCAGAGCTAGGATCAAATCCTTTTCATACTGCTGCCAAGTCTACATTCTCACCTATCATGTCCCTCAGTAACATTTAAGCCATAATTCAGTTATTTCTAGAACTGATAAAATGGATAATGTGCGCATAAAACAACAGTCCCGGGCAAGGAAGTTATTTATACGGAAGAACGGGGCTAATTAACTTGGCTCTGGATCCCACTGAATCTACATTACGCATACTTACTCAGAAGTGTAGAATTCTGTCTTTGCACAATAATATATACTTTCTCTTAACTATAAAGATCCAGAAAAAGATTAAAAATAAGCATGTTAAAAAGATTAACTATATAAGTAACTTTTTTTTTAAGATTTTATTTATTTATTTGACAGAGAGAGATGACAACTAGGCAGAGAGGCAGGCAGTGGTGGTAAGGGAAGCAGGTACTCCCTGTTGAACAGAGAGTCCCATGCAGGACTCAATCCCAGGACCGTGAGATCATGACCCGAGGCGAAGGCAGAGGTTTAACCCACTGAACTACCTAGACGCTCCTATATAAGTAACTTAAAGCAAGGTTGACAACTTTTTATATGCATTTTATATACATAATATATATATTTGGAAGAATCTCGGTTGTTTAGCCTTTTATAAGTGATACTGAGAATTATAGTTAATATGTGAAGAAAGCAAGTCATTACAGCAATCTTGTTTTATTAATGAGTAACTAAGACATGATATCTGAGATGACTTGAATCTGAATTTTTGTTAAAATCAGCTGAAATTAGAATGTGCATATATTTAAGTTTTCCATTCATCTCTTTTCTGGCAACTAGTTTTTTGGGTTTTTTTGTTTTGTTTTGTTTTGTTTTGTTTTTAAGATCTGCTAAACATCCACCACTGTAATACTCTGTAGACTCTTAAAAGAAATACAATTAATTCATGGACTCTACCTACCTTCAAATATCTTATATTTTAATTAGAGAGATAGAGTGTAGAATACAATTAAAGAGGAATTAAGGACTGAGCAATGTGACTTTGGCAATAAATTTTATGACAGAGATGCACAAACATAAATATTAGTAGGGGAGAGTTTAATACATTCTGTTTTTAGTATTTGGAGTTCTGATACTAAACATATTTTTCTATTTTTATGTTACTGAAAAACCCTCTGGGGCTTCAGAGCAGATATTGTTACTGAAAAGTTCTTTTGCTCACCTTGGGAGAGCAGAAGAGAACCAGGGGTCCACTTGGTAGGAGGATTCAACTGACAGAACCAGACAGAGCAAGCGAAAACGTCCCAGCCTATGAGCCTAAGGGGGAGCAGGATTTGATTATCTGTAGCCTCACATAATGGAGTTAACCCGCCCCGTGACTGTAGAGAAGCTGTGTGAGTTAGTATAGTGAAAACAACCAGTAACAGGCTACAATGCACAGGTGATGTGACAAAATTGAGGAGGGGGGGGACTAGAAATGCAGAAATAATGTCACTTTGTATCTGTGTTGCGTGGCCTGGCCTCTCGCCTCTCATTATCCTTCTGTGGAAAGATAAATTCTCTCCTGAGCACTGGAGGTGCCATTTGCCACAGAGGAGCAGGAGGAATTGTGGGGCTAAGCCTGGCGGGTCTGGCAGGAGCCCAGCCTGAGAGACCTGCTTGCAGGCTAGCCAGGGAAGGAGTGCAGTGGGTAGGCGTGGACGGTTAAGCTCCTTTGCATCTTTTCTTGCTACCCTTTACGTTCCTAATAGCAAATGTGATTATCATAATCTTATTTCATGTGGCATCTGAAGTTGACTGTTTTGGAGGATGAGGAACACTGACTTTGTGCCAATAGATCTCTGGGTTGTTGCGTAGCTTTGGCTAGAATTTCTCTACGAGCCATATGACTCTGAGACATGTGTTCTTCCGGGCTGAAGAAAAGAGACAAACAGATAGAATGGATTCATTGCAAACACCTGGTGACCTTATGTGGGTTTTTTTCTTCTTTTGTTATATTTGCTAACTGATATACACGCAGAAGTTCCTTTCTGTTCTATGGATGTGAACTAGATGTAAAAAGAGGTCCATTCACAAAGTCACAGATGCAGTACTTGATACAGTATTACAACTGGGATCTTCGTTTTTATTTGTAATTTACACCCCCACATACTTTTTGAAAATATTTGAGTATATGATAACAACAACACATTTAGCACCAAATAATTAAAATAAAAAAGAAAAGGAAATTAGTAATTAGAGGAAAGAGTAGAAAGGAAGTACCACCTATCTCTAGCCCAGAATTATTTAGCTATCAAAGGAACTGCTAAGGAAGCATAGAGATGTAATTTTCTGACAATAATCATAATGAAAATCATAATATTTAATTCTGTGGTATTTAAGCACTGTGCTGAGTTTCTTACATGTGTCACATCATTTAATTCTGCTGGTGGCCCACTGAGTGAGGTTGGCTTGTGGTATTTTCTCTGTATCACAGCTGGGGACACTGAGGCACAATGAGATTAAGTCGTTTAGCTTGTCACATAGCTAACAAGTAGTGGAACTGGATAATATAATTCTAGAATACATGTCACTCTGTCCAGTATGACCATTGATGTGGCATGACTTAGGGGATAATAGGATAATACTATTCAAAAAACTAAGGATTTTGGGGTGCCTGGGTGGCACATTTGGTTAAGCGTCTGCCTTCAGCTCAGGTCATGATCCCAGGGCCCTGGGACCGAGCTCTGTGTTGGGCTCCCTGCTCAGTGGGGAGTCTGCTTTTCTCTCTCCCATTCCCCCTGCTTGTGCTCTTTTTCTTTCTCAAATAAATAAATAAATAAATAAAATCTTCAAACAAACAATTAAGGATTTTGCCCTGGCTATCTGGTGTCCAGTCTCAGAATTTTTTAAATTGCTTCATGCTTAACATAGAATAAAATGTTATTTACCATTTTCCCAAAAACTCCAACTATGTCTTGGCATCATGGAAATCTGACTTTCCATGTACGTTGCTCTCTATTGAAAAAAAAACATGTCCTAGAAAACCTCTTACATCCTCCCCTGGCTCTTTGATTCCATTCATTGTTCCACGAAATTATTCTAAGTAATATATATATTGTATAGGATATTGGCCTTAAGTTTTTTGTGAAATCCTTTTATGAATCATGAAATCTGAGGGTAGGGAGTATTCTGTGACTTGGGGCAGACTTGTGGCTGCACGATCGTCAGAAGAACTGGGGAGGGAAGGAGTCTTGCTGCTGGCTGCATTTTCCTATGTTCTTCTCCCTGGAAACCCCATCAGAGGTTGTTTTCCCTCAAAAAGACTAACTCTCAACCCCTATTCTGCCCAACTTCCAACTTTTAATGTTTCTAATATACACAGAGGTAGAAAAGGGAACTAATAAGGACATAAAGTAAGACCCATTGCCCAACAATCAAGGGCTGTGGCCTCTGTCACTCCTCCAAGATGGCAGAAACTTGAACTCTATAGCCTGAGGCTCAGCCTTGGCCCCTCTCTGACGCTACTGCTCTGCGCACACAAGGTGATTTTATGAGGCACAGTGTAACCTTTCGGGGTGTAATGGTTCATCATTTCATTGTGAATTGTAGGAAATGACAAAGTATTTGGGAATCATGTTCTTTCAAACAAGATGAATGATCCAGTGTCACCGTTGGTATAGCAAATGGCTCAGATGATTTATGAGTAAATGTGTTTTCAGCTGGAAGCTGGGGTGGAAGGTGTGGAGATGGAGTATGGCAGGAAGAAGAGAAGGAACAAGAAGATACTACTACTACCTTAGGAACTCTTGATCTAGTCTAATTTATAAACTGGAAGACTTGTGAATGAGGTGATTGTAGTGTTCAACTTTGTGTTTGACTCAGTGTCTAGGTAGGATATTGCCAGGCATATGTCAAATATTAAGTAAAGTCTACCAAAAAAATGAATATGACTCCAATGTATTATTTTGTCTTCAACTTCTAGGTTTATAAAAGACCATAAGGGTTCTTTCTGCTGCCTTTCCCTCTGTTTTCACACAGAGCTGTACATCACCGGAATTTCTTGGAATTTTCCACCCAAATACCTCTAATGACTTTTTATGAATAGTAGCCCCCAAAGGGAGTGGGGAGGGGGCTGTGTGGCTTTGTTCAGAGTAGCCTGCTGCAAGAGAGAAAGTCTTTGAAGCCTCGTGTTTCATCCTAAAAAACAAAGGCAAATTCCTTGGTGGTGATGGTGGGGGGTGGTGGTGGTGTTAGTGTGTATTTGATGAAAATAATCTCATTCTCCTTAAAATATCAGGCAAAACAGGGGGTGCTTGAGTGACTCAATCAGCCAGTTAAGCATCTAACTCTTGGTTTTGGCTCAGGTAATTATCTCAGGGTCCTGAGATAGAGCTCAGCATCGGGCTCTGAGCGTTGCGCTCAAACCTCAGAGCAAGTCTGCTTAAGATTCTTTCCCCCTTTCTCTTCCTCTGCCTCTACTCCTCCCTCTGCTTGCATGCATGTGCACTTTCTCTCTCTAAAATGAATAAATAAAATCTATAAAAATTTCACACAAAATTGATTTTGTAGAAACATATGCCATGCTTGGCATATCTATTGGCCTCTACAATACCACACTGCCATGTACCTATATTGTAATTTGAAAAGACTATCCCAAGCCACCCTGGACAAATTTTTTTCCCTAATAATGAAGAAGAAATTATATTTGTTTTCTGATTATTTGATAGGGCTTAAGTTTGGACACCTTAATATGTCATTTGAATTTTGAACACCAGTACATAGGTAATTCCAAACTGTTAGTAAGTAAATGAGATGAACACATGAGGGTATCTTCTCTTCTCTATCCCACATATCCTAGGCTCCAAAAACCTGCTCGGTATGTTCAGCCAGTCTGACATGTACACCAGACCCGGCTCCATGTAGGCGGGTTTCCCTGGCCGCCCTGCCCTGGTGTCCATGGCCTTCCCACAGGAGTCCAGGCATTTAAGGGTGCACAGCACAGATCTGTGCCTTGGCCTGACAACTTTGTGATGGCAGAGCTCTCCTAATTGTCAGGGGAAAGGTCGGTAAGCTCATTTGCAACAATTAGCTGCTGATCAAAGAGTAGTTAATATTAATGTGTTATTCTGTTATTCTGTTACGGGTTTTTTTTTTTTTCCTTCTCTTGGGAGTTCTCCAAGGGTCCTGATTGCCCCCTCTGCTGATTCTTCAGTCACCAGCTCTGTCTTCTTGCTTTGCTAGCTCGAACAGGAGGCAAGGAAGTACTTTTTCTCAGTCTGATCAAACAGCACTCTGAGTCCCTTTCTTTGTATCAAGCCAAGTATCATCATCAACTTCTAACTGTTAGTTTCTGGGGTGGTAAGAGAAGGAAGATGACCCATGAATTCAGCTGAGGCCCCTAAGAAGACATATTCCATCAACCAACTGCAGTGGGGAAACTCTTTGTAATGCAGGCACCAGTAATAGGACCATCTTTGAGGAAAGTGGCCAGCCTAGGGTGTAGAAATGGGTATTCCTTCCTGGGACCATTAGGCATCCCACAGTGGGTAATAATAACAATTGCCATAACTGCAGAGAGCCCTACAATTTACAAAGTGCTATTTCATTGTTTCATTTAATTATCATAATAGCCCAGCGAGGAACGTCTACAAAGGACTAATGGGCACCATTAGTGTTAACTACATATTTGAGAAGGAAAGAGAGATGTCTAGTGGACATCTACTCAATCATCCTGAAATGTCCCCACCATTGTTCTTGTAATGTCTTTGCATATCAGTGTTCTCAGTCTGATGATTGGTCCTAGGAAATGTTCTTTGTTCATATAGGATTAATTGTTATCCCTGGGACTCTGCTGTAGTGGCCTTCAAGGAGAGCCGCCCACAAATAAGCCCACAAACAAGTGTGAGTCTCTTCCTGTCTTTCGGTGTTCAGTTCCGCCTCCGACTGGGGCAGAGGTCTTTGGTGTGGGCAAAAGGTCACCAACAGTTCCTGAACTTTTTCCTCCTGTCAGGTTCTTTCTCACATAGAAAGACATCTCACAGAGTTAACTCAAATTCTGCAAATTAGCATATTTCTTTTGAATCCGACCAGATCTATCTTTGGCTACGGTCCCGTGCTTCACAGAGTGTCCGGCCTGCCATATGCTGGGTTGTGTCACTGCTTAGCAAAAGGGGATGCTGAATGGATCTTGTTGTTTGGAACATTCTACTCACTTGGCCCTGGGCGCTATCTGGCTTCCCATCTGCTTCTGAGTACAGCTCTTGGATCTGATTCTAATTCTCAAAGTGGGAGATGGTCTGAGACCCACCCTCACTGGGTTCTGACAATCTTATGGGTGCAGAGCTTCCTTCTTTGGGGAGAGTTTTTATTCAATTCAGTCAAACTCAAAGTCATTAGGCCTTTGAACAGTATAAGAATTATGTTCTACTTGGTGGTGGACTCAGAGTTAAGAGAAGTATTCCAACCAAAGCTATATGTCCTACATATTGGTTTTTTTTTTTTCCCTTCAAATCACTCTACCCATTCACTTGTCCTTGGCTCTTGACTATTATGGAATTCATCAATGGCCTCCTGTGTTCTCAAGTTCTCACTGGCTTGACTAAGGGAGGTAACTTGAGTGGATATAGGAAACTGATGTTGGGGTCTGGGGTATTTATTGCTCTGGATCCCTTTCTGAGCTTGCTTTGGGTTGGGTGAATCCCTTCACTACGGATTCCTTCCAGGGAGCCTTCATTGGAGCCCTTTTCTACCAGTTTTTGGTAGTACTCTTCAACCTTACCCTTTGCTGCCCAGCAATAATAGCAAAGTCTTCAACTATTCCTAGCCTTGAGACACTACATTATAGTCTGTGGTTTCTTTATACCCCATTCACATGGTCCCATCATGTATAAACTTTCCTTAAATTATCCTAATTGGATTGTGCCATCTGTTTTCTGTTGAGACTCTGACAGATATGCTGTTTGATTTGGGACAAGCCCCTTCACAAGGACTAGTTAACCTCAAATGTTATACGAGAGACTTAAAGCAGATAGCATCCCTTCCAGCTCAGAATTTTCTCGGCAGTGTAGGGAATGGAAAGCAAATCTCTTTTTCAGGAGCTTCAGATCTCATTAAAGAGGGAATCTATATACCTCTGAAATGCAAAATAGAGCAAAGTATCCAAGTGATTAGGGTACATAATAAGCTTTGTATGAATTCAGAAATGGGCAAGGTCACTGAGAACGGACTGGCCAAAGGAAACATATGGATCTGCCAGTAAACTCTGCCTCACACCAAAGAACCATTTGTTGGTTGATTTTCTAATCCAGATCCAATTTAGATATTGTATTCAAGGCTGTACCAAGCAGAAAGCCCATTTTGGAATTATTCCAAAGAGCCCACATAGTGTTGGTTAACCTTAAACGAGGCCTTTTGGAAATGATTTACTCTTGATTTACTCAGCTACAGCCCACAATAAAATATAAAACTTCAAAGATTTCTTGAATTTAAATACTATTAAAAAAAAAAAAAAGGAGAAGACTAGAGGTCGAGAGGCTAAAATTCTAATTTTAATTGTCCTTCTTTAGCTCTACCTTAAATGTTTTTTAATCTGAAAGTAATACTTTTATTTTATTTTTTATCAGTGACTTTTTCCCCCCGATTCGTCTATATTAAACACATACATACTGATATAAGAATAATAAAACAATCACCATCATATCTATCATACAAGTTAAAAAATAATATATTGTCAATACAATTGAAGTCCATGGCATATCCTCCCCATTTAGATGCTACTTATTTTCCCACCAAAGATAATTCCTACTCCCTCTTGTCACACACCCATCTCTACTCCCTCTCTATACTCACCACGCCAACCAACGCCAAGATGGACACATTGTTTTCTTAAATCCCTTTGTATAGGGTAGCCTCTCTTTCATTGAAGTATATACTTTTAGCCTCAAAGGATTTCAGCTTTATGTGAACATAGCCCAGGCTTTCTGCTATATATTTGTTAAAACCCAACATCTTAGGGGTTTAAATCACTAAGTGTCCTCATGGCATCCAAGGCTTCAGGGCTGGCTTACCCTATTGGATTTTGTCTGCTCTTTGTTTCAGTTGTTTTGATCATTAGAGATTTTCCTTATTTTCTTACTGGTTCAGCTGTACATTTTTAAAGTAAAATATTTGAAAAATACATCTCCACATATTTCTTTGGAGTAGAAGACTTTAAAAAAATATCTGGTTTATCACATTCTGTACCAGGGTGCAGAAATGAGACCTTCTACTGAGAATCGAAGACTACCCATACTGGAAGTTTGAAAACCCTTCTCTGATTTCATAGGCAAGATGACCATTACCTAATCTCATTATGAAAATAGAAAAACTTTCATCACCAAGAAGCTAATTCATCTAAGCCAATCTGCCATAATTCAAATACACTGAGTATTAGAAATGTATAATGGCAAGTAAAATAAGTCTCTTGAGCAGTATTCTGTAGAACTTTTCACTTAAAATTTCTTTTTTTTTTTTTTAAAGATTTTATTTATTTATTTGACAGACAGAGATTACATGTAGGCAGAGAGGCAGGCGGAGAGGAAGGGGGAAACAGGCTCCCTGCTGAGCAGAGAGCTCAGATGCAGGGCTCAATCGCAGAACCCAGAGATCATGACCTGAGCTGAAGGCAGAGGCTTTAACCCACTGAGCCACCCAGGTGCCCCTTCACTTAAAATTTCTCAAAGGCAGGAACCATTGTTTTAAAAACCATTTACGTGAGTTTATTAGAGACAAGAATGGCCTGATATATCTTTACCTCTCCCATGCTTAGCACCTTTCATTTCCTGTTGCAGGTATTCAGTATGTATTTACTGGTTTTATTTGAATTGACTCTTTCAAGTTAAATGTGAAAACGCAATGGCCCTCATATTTTCTCTTGTTTCGCCTCTCCTGACACTGAGATCAAGTTAGCTTACAGCAATCCCTTCCTTATGTTCCAGATAATTTGTGACTTTCATGATCTAATATTGTGCTCATTCAGTTGCAGAGTATTTGCTTGGTTTGTACAAAAATAAATAACTTTTAACTAGGGAGTTGTTTTTTAATTATTTGCGATCCTATGTGGTTGAGTGTTAACTCCCAAATTAAACATCTAGCAAGCATAATTCAATAAATGGCACGGTTTATTATTGTTACATTTCTTTTGTTTTCGTCTCAGCCTGGGATCATTAGAAATGACTGGTTGGTGTGGAGGATCATTCCATCTATTGTTATGTCTTTTTTTTTCCTGAGGAGACCTAAAAAAAGTGAATAAGAACAGGGAGTTTACATTTGACCACAATTTAAATACAATCTGAACCATTCCTATCTGAAGACAACACAAATAGTCTGGTACAATAAAAAGGCTTTTTCAAAAAAAAAAAAAAAAAGGAATTTCTTTCAGAAATAAAACAGGTGGTTGAGATGTGCTTGTTTCTGTGTGTGCTCTACACAGCGTATGTCCAAGCTCGGAAACTTTGAGGTAATTAGACATTGGAAGTAAGGACTAGCAAAAATCGAAGATAAATGAAGGGAATCGAGATGGGAAGCATGGAGGCTGAAACAAGAAATGTGTGTCTCGCAGGAGGCAGACAGAGAAAGGTATGAGATCGGAAGATAGTTTTAGCAGGAGTGAACAGCAAAAGAGCTGTAATTTTCCCCACTTACAGCTCCCATGACTGCCACAGCGAGCTTTTGAGGTCCCTTCCTTCTCTGAAGGGAACGACACAACTCTGAGAGGAGACAGGAAGAATAAGGTAGAGGAGGAAAGAGTGTCTTAAGTCTCACACACACACACACACACACACACACAAAGACTACTGACTTTCTGAGAATTTATTGTTAAAAAAAAAATAGGACAAGGCGCCCTTCAGAATAATTTATAGAAGAGGAAATTTAGACATGCTTGCTAACAGAGGAATTACTAAAATATGTTAGCACATGCAATATAATGCATCATTTAAACGTTTGAAGACTATGTCATAATGATGGGAAAAGACTATGAAAAGACTTTGATGATGTGACCTAATGTGTTTGGTACATGCTGATTGAACTAGATAAACTATGAATGTGGATGAATGCATAGTAAAAGGTTATGAGTAAATGGATGGTTTTCTCTAGGGTAACTCCTGTAAGGTAGGAAATTTGTGTATCTTGTATATTTTTAAACTATCCTTTAATGTTGTCACATTTGCTCTGCAGCCAATAAACACTCCGCATGTATGCTGGGGTGTAGAAGAGGAAGTGGGGTAAAGTGCTTTGGGATTATTTGTATTGGGTGTAGCCTGTATGTGTGCTCTTGGATTTATGAGACAAAATATTGGGTAGCAGTAAGGTGATACTATCCAGAATCTTCTTAGATTTAATGCCGGTACCCGTATTCTAGATTTTAGCAACCAGCCGGTATGCATGCACAAGACCTACAGACAGCCCTCATCACCTTAGCTCTGTCATGAGTTTAGAAAGCAGGAGGGAGTGTGCAGTTCTCTTCGTACGTAGAATTCAAATCCCAAAGCTGGAGGAAGGGAAAAGGAGATTGGAAGAAGGACCAAAGGAATAAAAAAATCCCCATGCCTCAAACACTTCTTTGATAAGAAAAGATCCAGCTGTTGGCAAAAAGTGATGTTTTGTGAGGGCATCGTAGAATCAAAGGCTTAAATATCAAGGAGATGTTCTCTCTGTAGCACAAACATGATTAAGGGTAATGTTGTGTTATTTCAGATTTTCATTATTCATAAAAGGAAAACCAGTAGTGCCAGATACACAAGAACAAAGCTAAACAGGCTTCGGAGGCCTTCTGGCTCTCAAATCTAAGAGAATGTAATAATTGGACTGTTTATTTGCCATGTTTCATATTTGTTTTCTTCTTAGAGGGAAAACACAACAGAGATGCTTTTCATTCAGAATAGTTGGTTTTAGTGCTAGGGATTGAGTTTTATGTAATCTGTCCCCTCCCTTTCCCCGGGGCCATTCATTCTGTCTGCCCAGGGAACCAGGGAGGATCCCATGCTTACAGACATTCAGAACTGGCCCCAACTCTGGGACCCGCCAGTACAGGGAAGTTCTAGTGAAGAAACCAGTGGACGAGGTGGCATTAAAAACACATTAGCATTTTGGGGCGCCTGGTGGCTCAGTGGGTTAAAGCCTCTCCCTTCAGCTCGGGTCATGATCTCAGAGTCCTGGGATCCAGCCCCACATTGGGCTCTCTGCTCAGCCCCTGCTTCCCTTCCTCTCTCTCTGCCTGCCTCTCTGCCTACTTGTGATCTCTGTCTGTCAAATAAATAAATAAAAATCTTAAAAAAAAATAAATAAACACATAAAAACACATTAGCATTAGCATCTTAAACAACTAGCTCCTAAATAGGAGTGGGCAAGACTAGGCTGGGTGTCTGGTGACCACCTCTCCCTTCCCCACTTCTTTGCTCTTGGGATGCGTGTTACCAGAGTGTGACTGAATTTCCTTAGCTTCTCCTTCAATGGCTGCTCAATTCTGAGTACCTGTCCCAGGTACTCCTGGGGGAAGAGATGGTCATGGAGCAAGCTGCCCTCCAGGTGGTCTGGATTGAGGGAAAGCTGAGGGTTGTGACTCCGGATATTGGAGGAGGACCTCCACTTGTAAGAATCCAGAATGAAATAAGGAGCAGAGCCTTCCAGTGAAGGTGGGTGTTGGCATTGCTGTGTCTGGTACAGGAAAGGAGACTCATGGTCCAGGGAATCAAAAAGAGAAAGGAATTTAAAACACACTTATCTATCTATAGCACCCCTAGATGCTGTGGCAATATTTCATGGAGTAGTTCTAAGAACTTATGACAGCCAAACTGGTTACAACTTTTTGGTGAAATTCTCTTTCATCAGCTTACGGTTGGTGAGCCTCTGCTGTGTGCTAAGAAGTTAGGTCTCAGAGTTAGTAATGCAGAAATAATAGCTAATATTGATAATAAAAGCTAACATTTATTATTTTCTGTGATCAATGTTCAGTGCTTATTATTTACTTTATAAACTTTATTTGTAGATAGTACTATCAGTCCTATTTACAGAATAGGATATTGAGGCTTAGAGAGAGATTATTTCATGCACCAAATTTATTGAATATCTTTAATGTGCCAATTACTGTGCCTTTTAGTGGGGATATAGTAGGGAGCAAGACAGATTAGATTCTGATTCTCATGGAATTAAATTCTAGTGAGGGGAGATAGATAATAAGCAAATAAGCAATTAAATAAAATGAAGCTTACAGCTTGTGATAAATACTATGAAGAGAATAAAAGTTGATCATGTGATAGAGCCTGACAGGTAGCAGGGAAAGGTTGAATGAGTTATACACTGTAGATGTAGGAAGGTCTAGTTAAAAAGATGGCAATTGAGCTGAGACTTGAACAAAAAGATCCCAGCCCTAAAAATAACTAAGGTCTGAGCATTGCAAGCAGTGGGAATAGTGAGCACAAGGGCTAAGTTGGAATGAACTTAGCATATTCAATAAGCAGAAAGAATCCCAGTGTAGCTGGAGTCCAGCCAGCAAAGAGAGAGTGACCCCTCTTAAGGGGCCATGGAACCCTGGGATCCCAATTTCTTTCAACTTCATGGAGCATCTAAGGGGGCAGTGAATGAGGAAAGAACCACGCAGTGGGATGTGAAAAACAGATTTTCTTGTTGCCTCTTAGATTAAGCATGTCTCTCTCAGGTCCAGGATGTCTGGTCCTTCTTGAGCTGTCCAGGCCCTTTAGGAGTTAAGGCAGAGAAAATTGCCAAAAGGAACATGATTTTTTTTTTTTTTCTGGTTCTCTCCCAGATTATTTGCCAACAGATATATGAGTTCCCCTTTAGGCTCTGCTAAAATACGCAAGGTCAAGACTCTTGACAAAATATGCCATTTTTCTTCCTAATCTTTGCCCCGTTTCTTTCATGGACACCACCTCCCATCTTTCTTATTTAGTCATCTTTGATTCATCCTTTTCCCTGAATCACAGCATCTGGTAGAGTGGCCATTATGAGTCTGGAAATAGAGACATTTGAAGAAATTGCAGCTTTGTGGCCTCAAGAATAAGAGGAGCAAGACTCAGATCTGCCTTTGCCTTTTCCTTACGGCCAGGGACTTGTGTTTTGTTATTAATTAAGACATAAGATTGATTTCCAGTGTTCATATGAGTATTAAAAACAAATGACCTCAGAAAATTTGTAAAAATAATGTCTTATTATAAAAATTATCAATAAATTTGTTAATAAGATTTGTTCAGATTTTCTTCTTTGTGAGACATCAAAGTATTTTTTATATATTTTTTAATTTATTCATTTGAGATAGAGAGAGAGAGCACACAGGCATGGGGACCAGCAGAGGGGGAGAGAGAAGCAGGCTCTCCACTGAGCAAGAAGCCCAGTGTGGGACTCGATCCCAGGACCCCGAGATCACAACCTGAGCTGAAGGCAGATGCCAAACCCACTGAGCCGCCCAGACACCCTGACAGCAAAGTACTCAGTCAAGAACCCACAACACAGGCATTATGACATCTCCCCAAACTTTGAAAGCACACAAGCAGAAGCGTATGTATGCATCTGTGTGTGTGTGTGTGTGTGTGTGTGTGTGTGTGTGTGTGTGTGCGTGTGAAGATAAGGGAACTGAGGGATGAGGAAGCATAGAAAAGTGGAGAGAGAAGGCAGTTTACCAGCAGTTGTTGATCAAGAATAGGCCAATATTACCTTAAAACCTTGCTATTCAAAGTGTGATCCTTGAAACAACATTGGTAATACCTGGGAGCTTGTTAGAAGTGCAGAATCTTATGCCCCATCTCAGACCAACATAATTAGATTTTAACAAGAGACCTAAGAGTTCCCTATGCATTTTGACATTGAAAAAGTATAGCCTTAATGATGGCATGTGTTTGGGGTTTTGTTCTTACCCTTTAGCTTTGATTATTAATTATTATAAAATATCATGTTGAGCTCAGGACTGAACTACTGTTTTATCAAAAGGTATCATATATAGTTTATCATGGCATTCATCATACTTTATGGTAATGGTGGCTTTCCTGGCCTATTTCCGCTCACTCTGATCTGAACTCCACAAGGACAGAACCCAGATGAGTCTTGTTTTATTTCCATATCCCTGACACAGTGCATGGCATGCAATAGATAATAAATGTCTACCAAAACTTGGCCCAGCAGAGCAGAAGATGGAGCATAAGAAACAGAGGGATGAAAAAAGAAGATGTGATATAGAGAGAGAGAGAGAATGGAATATTACTGAGCCATAAAACAGAATGAAATCTTGCCATTTACAATGACATGAATGGAGCTAGAGAATATAATGCTAAGCTAAATAAGTCAGAGAAATACAAATACCACATAATTTCACTCCTGTGTGGAATTTAAGAAACAAAACAAACGAACCTAGAGGGGGAAAAAAAGAAAGAAATACCAAGAAAAGACTCTTAACTATAGAGAACAAACCGATGCTTACCAGAGAGGAGGAGGTAGAGGGGAGGGGCTAAATGGGTGATGGGGGTTGAGGAGGGCACGTGGTGCAATGGGCACCAGGTGTTGTATGGAAGTGTTGAATCACTAAATTCTATACCTGAAACTAATATCATAGTATATATTAACTAACTAGAATTTTTAAAAAAAAAAAACTTGAAAAAAAAAAAAAAGAAAGAAACAGGGAAATCACTCTCCCTTTTTCGACTTAGTAAGTGTTGTTATTGTCATTTTTCCAAACCCATCTCCACTTCTTCACAGCCATACGTAGAACTTTCATGTTGTCTTACACACAATAGGTGCTTGATTTCTTTAACCCATTAAATAAGACCTAGACAAATCGTGCCACACAGAAGCTTCTGGAGTGGAGATGGAGATCGGTGAGTAAAAGGGACCTGTCTGCATGGGTTTAATCTTGGCCCCAAAGAGCTACGGATTACTTTGAGAACGTGTCAGAACCGGTGAAAGAAATCTCGAGGTAAAAATCTAGAGATGAGTGCCAAAGCCACATATTCTGTTGGGTTTCAAACGAACTCAAAAGCAATGCCTCGAGAGTGACAGCTGTATTTAGACAGATTCAAAGTAGAATGGCTCCATGAGACGCGAGCAGGAGAGGTGCGGGTGTGGGGAAGCGTGGGTATTATGGATGAAGCCAGGACATTGGGAGTGTTTGTTTTCCACCGCTGGAAGCCACCCCATCTGTCTGTATGCTTTTCACCAGCGTAGGCGTTCTCAACGTTGTTGCTACCGGCATTTGGGCGGGTTGATTCTTTGGTGTGGGAGCGCTTGGTGCCTTGAAGGACGTGCAGCAGTGTTCCCGACCTTCTACCCCTGAGATGCCAGTAGTGGCTCCCTTGCGTTGTGACAACGCAAAGTATTTTCACACGTTGTCGAATATCTCTGGGGTCAAACTCAACCACTGGTTGAGTCTGTAGGAAAGCAGATGGTCTGTTGCTCTTTCGAATTACCCAGCAAACACTCCTGATGTACTGATTTCTTTCTTACATCTTTACATCTGGGTTATAGATTCTTCCTGGTCTCAGGACCTTCCCTTTGTGGGAGCTGGCCTCACCGATACTGTGTGAGGCCAGCTTCACACACTTCGGCCAGCCGAAGGTCGTGATGCTGTCAGTGCTGGCTTAGCAGCACGGTCTACACAGCAAAACCTTGGAGCTTGATTCCATGTGACCAGCTGCTGGGGAGAAGGGCCCAGATGGATGCCGCGGAAAGGGAGACCGCATGCCTGGGCTGGCTTAGGCAGTAATCTCAAACTTCTCTGTTTCTTGGGGTCTCTTTTAATTATTTTTCTGGCAGCCCCTATTGATAGCCCTTAAAAAGAAATTCATATGAGAAGCAGGTTTAATAGTTTCACCAAGGGTGACGATTAGAACAAGCTGTTCTTCCTGCCCCTTGATTGGAACACTGCCGCTCTTAAGCTATTCGCTGTCGGTTTATCTATTGGTTTAAGGAAACAGCCCTGCAATTCTACGGAAATTGTGATGAATATTGAGCTTCTGTACTCCTGGGAAGCATCAATGTAATAAGGCTTCTCAAATTTAGCATCTGGGATCCTGGATCAAAAGACTTAGGGGAGTAAATCAACCTCCTTTACCTCAGCTCACTGTCTCTGAGGTGTGCTGGCAGGGGAAGGCGTTACACAGCACGAAAGATACAGATTTAGCCAAAGATAAATCACAGCATGACTATTTTGATCACTCTTTTATGAAGGGTTTCATCTCAGTGTTCTGCAAGATATGTCAGATTTACTATTTGAAAATGTATGTTCTATACATTTATTTTGTTAGGTGAAGTATACGTATTACCAGTGTGTGGTTTTTAATTATCTGTTCAATTCTAAAAGTGTTTTGGTTTCTGATACATATTGTCCATTATCTCTGTTGATGCAAAATCTCTTGAATTGTCCACAAAGACCTGATCGTGTGCTGGGGCACTGGGGTACAATTATGTGCTGGAAGTAAGCAGTGATCCTATCTTTCAAGGTTTGGTCTTTATCTCCAAAAAACTCCCAGTAACTGATCAGTTTAATTAATAGGGTAAACGTAAATTAATGAGATTAATTATAGGCTGTCAAGTAAGAGCCAACTAATTAATTTTAAAGTTTTTTTTTTCTCTCTCAGATTGAGCATCACGTATTTACAGTGGAAAAAACTGGTTGACTTCCAAACCAAGTAAAAGTGACTTGAGAATTAATATTGTCTTCATAATCTAGGTATTTTCTCTCCCCCGTTACAGTTAGAAACCAAGAGTGGGTTTTATTTATTTGAGGTACTATCAGGGATGGGCATTACCGATCTACCTGCCGAGAGGATCATGCGCTGATGTCCCTATGTCATCAGTCAGGTTTGTGGCCTCTCAAGGCCAAAGTCTGCACAGAAGGTTGTGTGTAGGGATTTAGTACAAGGTAACAGGGAATGGAGCTGGCTAATGAGTACTCTGGAGAACGCACTGAAGGATATTAAAGGAATACCAATAGGCAGACAGACTCAATAGATAACCAGGCTCTCATTACCACTCTAGCATTTAGGGACGAGATTCCAGTCTCTGTCGGGGTTGCAGGGGGTTATAAGAGCAGATAATTTCCCTAGAAGAGTTGGACACTTAGATATAAGTTACCAAATCAAAATTCCTGTGAATGAAAATAGGACAGAAAGCAAGAGGAACTTGCTGATGAATACCAGTGTATTTAGTTGGGATCCACTGTATCTTTTCTCTAAGACTAAATCTATTCTAGAGGCCAAGACAAGGTAAAACCTTTGAGGAGGGTGGGAAGGTGGTAGCCAGGATCAAGGGAGTCGTACCCGAAAGCTATCTCAGTGGCCCCAACAGGAAACCAGGCCACTGGAACAGAGAAGAAGAAAGCCCATCTGAGAGAAGATTTGAAAGCCAATACAATGGGACTGTAAGACCGATCAAATATGAGGTTTGAGAGGCAGGTAAGAATTGAAGATTAACCCAAGAATGAGGTAGAAGGATCGTAAGATAATTATGTTAGGGGGCACCCAAAAAGGAGCAGTTTGGAAGAGGAAGATTCTAAGGGTCACCTGGAACATTTTAAATTTAAGATTCCCATGAAAGGATGAAATTCAGTTGCCTGCTTGGCAGTCAGGGGGTATGGAATGCAGGTCAGAGGAGAGGGTATCAGTTCATGGTCCATCTATTAAAGGCATGAGGCCAAAGAAGTGGATGAGATTACCTGAGGAAAAAGCACGGAGTCACTTTGGTGGCTTGAGTAGAGCTGGAATAGAGCTTTGGCTAACCTCATTTAGGAACTGGAAGAACAATGAAAGGTCATGAAGGAGACTGAGAAAGGACAGTCACAGAGAGTATAGAGAAACGGGGCAAGAGCCATGTCCCAAAAGCCAAAGGAGGAAAAGAGTTCAAGAAGGGAGCAGAGCTGTGTCAAATGTTCCAGAAAGACTGAGCAAGATTCACTCATTTGCTTATTCAACAATTAAATTGTTGCTGAGTTACAACCATTAGCTGAATGCCTGCTGAGTCTGTGGGAGGACTTCAGAATGAGGTCACAAAAGTGGCTCAAAGGTTTTCTGTTGTCATCATCAATGATACTTCACAGAGGATTGAAATGAGTGGCAACGGTGATAGTCAGATCACAGTGGATGAGAGACAGAACAGAAGTTGGGGAAAGAGAGCCAGGGTGTGTACACTAATATCCTGAGAAATTTGAGGGGAAATAGTAAAGAAAAATGGCCTAATCTGTAAAAATGACAATTAGAATTAGTTATTTCACCTTCACAGAATATCCTCTATGAATGATTTTGACCCATTGACTTCAAATAGTTTTATATGCATAAAATCAGGTGTGGTAGTGGACACAGAATTATAAGGCTTAGGGTTTTGTTTTTTTTCTTCTTTTTAGGAAGTTTATAATCTGCCTATAGTGTGTGCCTACATGTGTGTGTAGAGAGGAGGGTTTGCAGGTGGAAAGCTAGATACAAAAAGAAAATATTTAATGAACATGATTAAGTGTTAATAACAATATCTAAAATAAGTTCCTGGTTGATGAGGGGAGATGCAGACCAAAAGGACTATGAATTCAGGAGAAAGGAAAGCCACCATGAGTGAAAAAATTCTTTGTCACAGTGAAGGGAATACACATGGGTCATAAAAGAAGAATAGGGTTAAGAATTTCATAAAGTACGGAGCCTGGGTGGCTCAGTTGTCTAAGTGTGTGCCTTCGGCTCAGGTCATGATCCAGGGTTCCTGGGATTGAGGCCTGCACTGGACTCCCTGCTCATCAGAGAACCTGCTTTTCTCCCTCTCCCTCTACCCCTCCCCCGCTCCTGCACTAGTACACATGTGCAGTCTCTCTCTCAAAGAAATAAATAAAATCTTTAAAAAAAAAAAAAAAGGATTTCACAAAGGGAAGACAAGAGGGTAAACTTCACTCCAGAGCTGTTTCTCTTCCCATAGAAAGTAGCGATTGTGCCCCCTGCCTATCTCCACCCTAGAAAAGGGCCTCAAAAATGAAATCTGCCCTTTCAGTTCCTCACCCAGCAGTTTTCCTTTGGTTCACAGGTGGAGGGTACATATGCTTCCTCATTCCTGGAGTGTTGGCCCTATTATCATAAAAGGTATCAAAGTATCAAATATGCAAGAAACCTGTTACCAGACAGCAGGAGTCTTGAAAACCTCAGCACTGTGCCAAACGACAGGAATAAAATGGGCCGGGAGAGGGAAGCGCGGCATGACATCCATGAATTTGCAAGCAAGCTCAGTGCTCTGCAGAGCAAGGAGGGGAGTGGTTCTTCTTCTGATAGAGTCAGAGCCTGAAGTCTAAGGTCAGGATAGAGATATTTGGAATTGCACACCCATGGGCACATCCAACCCTAGCATCTTGTTCTGAAGGCTTTTGTTCTGAAGGTTCACAGATGAAATTGACTTGATACCTTCTCTTTGATGTTTATTATAATTTTGTACAATTTGAAATGGAACTATGGCCAAATCAAGGGACCAACCAGAAGTCCATCCCGGAGAAGCTGTATGGATAACAAAGGGAAGATACTGAATGCAGGAGGGTTAGTATTTAGTATAAGAAGATGGCAGAATGTAAATATTTAGTTGCTGTTCAAAGCAACAAGGGAATGGGATAAATTTGATTGCTCAATATCTGCTAAAATCTTAGACAAATAGTAGAGATGAACCTTGTTTTCAAGAAACATTTACAAACCTAAGTCCTACAATTTAAATAATTTCCTTTCTTGTCCTCCCTCCCGACTGAACTTGCACAGCTGTCCCAATGTATATTAATCTAGGTCATGTTTTCTTGGTCACAACTGAATCTATGTTTTCGTGACTAGGGATGCCACCCCAAGAAAATAACTGTAATTTAAGGTTTATACCTTTCTATGGAACTTTTGTGAACATGATTTCATTTATTCTTTGTAAGAATCCCATGGAGTAGGTATGGAGAGTATTTTAATTTGGCAAACGGGGAAACCAAAGACCAGAAAGCTTAACAATCTGATGATCCATCGGTTAAATGGTGAGTTTGTGATTGAGCTCGAATTCGAGGCTCGTCTCCCAATACCCACTTTGCACAGCATTCATTACCCAGCTTACTTTAATCTGAAGGCCAGACTGTACCAGACTGAAATCTGAGTGTTGGCCAAGGCTGCAATCTCATCATCGGAGGCTGAGGCTCCTCTAGCAAGCTTGCTGCTTGCTGGCAGAATCTAGTTCCTTGAGTTGTGGGGCTGTGGTCCTTAAGCTCCACGTGGAGCTGCCTACGATTCCACAGGGTTGGGAGAAACACTTCCCCTTTCCCAGCTTGGGTCCTGTGATCGGCAGTCTGAAAGTTAATTGCTGTTAGATTACCAGGAGAAAAGACAAGGTTTATCTCCGCATGCACAGTGTACATGCAGGATCACTCCGAGATGAGTAACCCACTAAATAACTAGGAAGAATAGGCTTAACCAAATTAACTTAAACTAATAAACTTAGCCAAAGGGTGCCTGGCAGGGCTTCAGTGGGCCAGTGTGGAAGGTTATAAAGAGTAGCTGAATTTATAATTCCTAGTGCTTAGGGTCAGTCTGTTCTCAACCAAGAGAGGTCACTGGCAGCTGTATTTTCAGAAACTCTGCTTAAATTTAGATAAATGTTTCTGTTTGTGGCTGCTGATTATTCAGATGTTTTCAACTTAAAGTAAGTTTCATACCACTTTGGTATTAATCCCATCAAAGACCATATGACCCTCTCTACAGCACTGCATTGCTTTTCTAAAACAGAAAGAACCCTCTTGCTACTTGTTGTTTCTGTTTTATGGGTTTACCTGCCTAGGTCAGGCCCACCCAGGATAGGACAATCTCTCTTTGGTTAACTCAAAGCCAACTGATTAATCTGAGGAAAATTTCCCTTTCTGTATACTAGAACATAATCATTAGAATGATATCCCATCATAAATACCACCCTCAAGGAGAAGGGAATTTAACAGGGCATCTGTACTCAGGGTGTGGATGTTTTGGGGGCCATTTTAGACTTTTTCCTACCACATGACATGATAGGATGAGAAGCTAAGTCCAATGCTACTGGAGACCGTAAAATGAGCTTATCACACAGGTTCCTTACATTTTTGAGTTAATAAAATGGATGTTGCATGCTAGTTGGTTAGACCAGATGACATGAAAGATCATTCATGACAGTATGCAGAATGGAATAACTCCATTTGTACATTTAAGAAGACCTTTTCTTCTTGAAACCAACTCTGTTTTTTCCATTCTCTTACCTGATGCCTTGCTTTCAAGTATAGAGAGATGCAACATGAACTTTTTTTTTAGAGAGAGAGGGCATGAGCAGGGGGTGGGGGACAGGAAGGGTCAGGGGGAGAGGGAGAGAGAGAATCCCAAGCAGACCCCATGTCCAGCATGGAGCTTGACTCTGGTCTTGATCTTATGACTCTGAGATCATGACCTGAACCCAGATCAAAAGTCAGACACTTAAATGATTGAGCCACCCAGAAGCCCCTGCACATGAACATTTTTAATTAATTTACCTTCATTGAAATTTCAAGTATTTATTTATTTATTTATTCATTCATTCATTTTGAGTATAGTTGACACAATGTTACATTAGTTTCAGGTGTACAGTATAGTGATTTAACTCTGTATGTTATGCTATGTTCACCACATATGTAGTAAAATTCCAAGTTCTTATATTAGGCAGTTGGGTCTATAGGCCTCAAATCCCTTTGTTGATTCAAAAGAGTTGTTATAGCCTGTATTAGTTAACTGTTGCTGTGTAACAATTTATCCCAAAACTTAATCACTTAAAATAATGTAGTTTCTATGGGTCAGGAATTCAGGCAAGACTTAACTATATTCTCTGCTTTAGGGTGTCTCACAAGGCTACAAATTAGGATCCTTGTGGGGCAGGCAGGATGTGCTTCCAAGCTTAGCCATTGGCTGTTGACAGGATTCCAATCCTTGAGGGCTATTAGATTGAAGGCCGTATTTCCTAGCTTGTCATTGGCAGGAGGCCATTCCCAGTTCTTCGACACATGGGTCTCTCCAACATGGTGTTGTGCTTCATCAAAGTCAGCATGGGAGAGAGTAGCAAGATGGAAGTCACAACTTTTGTTACCTAATCTCAGATGTGGTATCCCATCATGTTTGTGTTATTTAATTCATTAGAAACAAGTCACCAGATTGGGCCCCTACTGTGGGGCTTAAGGAGGAGGGTAATGAATGCCAGAGTGCACAGATTGTTGGGGTCTATTTTAGAAGCATTTCTACTGCCTGAATGAAGGAATGATTTAGCAGGCTGAGGAGAAAATGATAAGAGTGCTTGTTTCAAAGAAATGAAAAATGACCTCTTTTACTCCATTAACTTATTCAGAGCCAGAGCAAATGAACTTGGTTATTATGGGTTCAAAGTGGGAGTGGCCAGCTCTTCTCGGAGTGGAGAAGGCAAATCAAACCTAAAATTGAGAGGCTAAGTTTAGAATCAGGGTAGCAGCATTAAGTATCAAGTCCAGGGTAAGGTTTAGGGCTATAGACAAGAAAAAGTAAGAGGTGAGGAGTCCAGGAATACTGAACCAGTGTAGATGCAAAATATTAGACCAGACAAGGCAGAAAGGTTGTGGAGGCAGCCAAAAATGAAGAAATAACGCTTAACACTCTTGTGGTCAGGGCTCTCTGATTTTAAAGAACCAGGGTGGGGCCAGGCTTTTCTTCTGTTACTGAAAGTCCTAAAATACCATTGTATTTTTGTTTTATATTCAAACAAATAGAAAATTGTATGGTTTAGTGAAAGTGTTGACATTGGGGAGGAATTACTATTCCAAATGAAATCAAAAGCCATGAAGATATTCCTTTTTTGGCCAACATTAATTTACGTATTTTTTCCCCAAATGCAAAGATAGTGTTTTGTATTGATTGAAGATTTAATTCTTCCCTCCAAGTAATGCTTGCATCTGGTGCCTCATTCTGCACCAAATGCTGGACATGGACCTCAGAGCCTTCTAGCTTAGAACAAATATTAGTGGGGGCACCAATGGTTTCTACCGACAGCTGTTTCTAATTTTTCTTTTAACATTGCCTTATTTTGATCTTATATTTTCCTGAAATGTCAACAAATAATTTAACTAGAGACTAATGTCTTTCATAGGATTATCAAAATTGGTGAATTTCCTAGGTTTTGTTTTGTTTTGTTTTGTTTTTCAATTTGCCAGATAGCCACATGTCAGAACAGTGAAACTAAAGTCATACTGAAAATAAAGAGTCACTCATTTCTGGAAAAAGAAACCTAGTCATATTGAATTCCCTTTCTGCTTTCTTCCAGTCATGTCTTCTACTAGGTGATGGAGGTAGACAATTGTTTTCATCCACCTTTTTTTTTTTTTTATGTGCTTGGAAATTAACTTCTGTTTTTTTTTTTTAATTTTGTAAATTAACTCTTATTTTGAAGGTTTATTTATTCATTTGTACCTATTTTAATCCTAGAACATTTGATTATAGCTCTTCTTAAACTCTCCTTTTTCTTTCTTTCTTGAAACCTATTTTCTCTGTATATTGATCCACAGTACAGTTTGTTCAGCTTTTTCATTTATATTAGCAATTGGCTGAACAGCAACTAATAAATCGATATGCAACAATTTAAATCCCTGCTAAAATTTGCCAATGCCAGATCCCAACTGCCAGTTCTGCTTATTCAGAAAATGCTGACATTTTCTCCCCATACCATGTACTAAAGATAAATAGATCAGATAGTACCAGATTAAATTAAACATGGCATTTCTGCATTTTCGGGTTACTTTGCATTGTTTAAAAAAATCTAATAATTCTGAGGAGTTAGCTGTTCCAAATGTTAAAGGTTATCATTTTTAAGGTATTAAAAGTATTTTTCAAAACATTTTCTCTAACAACTTACAGAGGTGTCTGTAGTTCATATTCTTGTGTTTCCTCTTGGCTGTTTAATGTTCGACATAGACAGGTAGATGTACATAGAGAGATAGAAATTGATGTCGATATGGAATATAGACAAAAATAAATATTGCACCACTGGGGGGGGGATGGCTTCAAATAGCTTATCATGCAAAGGCCCTGAGGTGATGGATGCTAAAGGGAAAGGGGAGTGTGTGTGTGTGTGTGTGTGTGTGTGTGTTGGCTGGGAGGAATGTAGGAACGAGAACCAGGTGTGTGTTTTTTCATTTCGAGAGATCTAAATCGGGAGTAAGACAACACGGTCTGCGGAAGCCTGAGTAACAGATGGGGAATGATGATATCTGCCCTTACTAATGTGTGAAAAATTTAGGATACATTAATTTCATTTTACCTGTTCAGTAGGTTGTGCCCAAGAATTAAAGGAGACTTTAAAAAATAAAATTAAAACTTGAAATAATTTTTCTTCACAGGTCCAACAGTATTTTAAATGGCCTTCTATATTTACTGGCAAATCATGTACATTTGTTGCTGCATTTCTGGAGTTCTGGTATTTGTAAAAGTCAAAAAAAATAATAATCATAATTAAATAGGCTGACCTCGTTCTTTCTAGAAGAAATTCTTCCAAATTTGGAAGCCAACTCCAAAGAGAGCTTTCACTGTTGAGAGGAAATATTTGTAAAGAAAATAGGCTGTCAGTTAATTTTTTAATGCTGTTCGTTTTGTTAACCTCTAAGAAAAATTGTTTATTCAATATGTGAAAAGTGATTGGCCTCATCTGAGTTCATAATTGCTCAAATGCAGGGTCAGGAGTGATGTTGAATATATCAACATCGTACTGTCTGTGCTCTTGCTTATTTCTCCCTTTCTCTATAGGGACCTCTTGTGCTTTCCAGAGAATATGAGGTAGCAATTCATATGTTGATCAAGTGCCCATTCATTGAAACAAGTTATCTACCAGTTATCTACCGTTAAAATCAACTCAAAATGGTGGGAGAGAAGGGTGGGCGCCTGGGTGGCTCAGTGGGTTAAGCCTCTGCCTTCGGCGGTGATTTCAGGGTCCTAGGATCAAGCCCTACATTAGGATCTCTGCTCGGCAGGGAACTTGCTCCCCCCCCCCCACCCGCTGCCTCACTATCTACTTATGATTTCTCTCTCTCTCTCTCTCTCTGTCAAATAAATAAATAAATAAAATCTTTAAAAAAATTTTTTTTTAAAAATGTGGAGGGAGAGGAGAAGATAGTAGACAAAGTATTTGGGAACCAGTGAATCCCCATAAATTCCACGTTATAAATGGTCACTTACGCCACCTGTATGGAAAGACAATCCTAATGCGTACACTAAATTCTTTGTTTACAGAAGTAGAAAGTGATCGCTTTTATTAATAATATTGATCAGAAGGAATTTGAACATCATGTTATAATCAGATCTGTTGTGCTATGCATGCTATATAGACTATAAAAAGGACCCTCCTAAGACCTGAGACCGAACTAAGCAAATATTGCTTATTATTTCCTTTCATTCATTTAAGGGAGAGAGATAGATTTTGCAAGAGGGAAAGAAGTTGGGAAGAACACAGGACTGAACTATAACCACATTATGCCTTGTTATTTTTCTAGGCTCTCACGATTCCTTCAGCTTCTACATTGATGAAGCCTCACCAGTAGGGCCTGAACAGCCAGAAACCGTCCAGAATTTTGTTTCTGTGTTTGGAACTGTAGCCAAAAAGCTGATGCGGAAATGGTTAGCCACTCAAACAATGAACTTTACTGGTCAACTAGGAGCTGGGATCCGTTATTTCGATCTTCGAATTTCCACCAAGCCCAGAGACCCCGACAATGAACTCTACTTTGCTCATGGCTTGTTCAGTGCCAAAGTCAATGAAGGCCTTGAGGAGATTAATGCATTCCTCACAGATCACCATAAGGAGGTGGTATTCTTGGACTTCAACCATTTTTATGGGATGCAGAAATATCACCATGAAAAACTGGTCCAAATGCTGAAAGACATCTATGGAAACAAGATGTGCCCAGCGATTTTTGCCCAGGAAGTTAGTCTGAAGTACCTGTGGGAGAAAGACTATCAAGTGCTGGTCTTCTACCACAGTCCGGTGGCTCTGGAAGTGCCCTTTCTCTGGCCCGGGCAGATGATGCCAGCACCCTGGGCCAACACCACAGACCCGGAAAAACTGATCCAGTTTCTTCAGGCATCCATCACGGAGAGAAGAAAGAAGGGCTCGTTTTTTATATCTCAGGTGGTGCTGACCCCCAAAGCTAGCACTGTGGTCAAAGGAGTGGCCAGTGGCCTCAGAGAGACTATCACAGAAAGGTAAGTGTCCTTCAGGTATAGGAGGAAAATTCCTGTTAAGGAATTTAACACACATTCTTAAAGCCGGTAACTGACAGAGCTAAAATTTATACTCACGTGTATTATTAGTTTCCTAGGGTTGCCACACAACATAGCACAAACTGGGTGGCTTAAAACAGGAGAAACTTGCTGTCTCCCCAGTTTCAGAGACTAAAAGTCTGAAATCAAGGTGTCAGTCAGCAAGGCCCACTCCTTCTGATGGCTTTGAGGGAGAATCTTTTCCATGCCTTCCCTTGAACTCTGGTGATGGTTGACAATCCTTGGTGTTCCTTAGCTTGTAGGTAGATTCATCATTCCTGTGTCTTCACGGGGTATTCTCCCCATGTGTGTCTGTTTTGTCTTCTTATAAGGCCAGTCATGTTGCATTAGGGCCCACTCTAATGATATCATCTTACTATGTCTGCCGACACCCTACTTCCAAATGGGCCGTAGTAATGGGTACAGGGGATTAAGACTTCAACTTCATTTTTTTCTAGGACCCAGAACAACACGTAATACCATGCATCTTGACTCCATGTCCGGTTATCTTTTCATAGCGCTCCTTTTCACATTTGTATAGCACTTTATTACAAAGCCTTTTCTCTCCCGCTCACAGACTCTTTTTATATATCTAATTCCATTTGATCTGCACAGCAAACCTGGGAAGTTGTCTTACAGATAAAAACTGAGGTTCAGAGATGTGAAATGTTTTGCTTAAGGCCAGTTGGACAATGAATGAGGAAACAAAGGTGCAAATTCCATTCTTCTCACTCTCTGTTCTAGTCCTTGCTCTATACCAGAAGCAAGGATCACTCTCCAGAGTATGGATATTTCATTTGTCAAGCCCAACCACATATGTTGGAGTGGTGATTACTTGTAACTATACAATGTGAGCAATCACCAAAGATCTCTAGCTCTTTCCCATGAGTGTGATACAACGTGCAGAATTGCACATATCGTTTATTCTTTGGAGTTCAAGTACTAAACAATGCAAGTATTGTCTGAAGGTAAAATGTAATTCTGATCAGACTTTTATCTTTAACTTTAGTTGATATTTTGAATTGGGGTAAGGAGATAGAGGATGGATATTTTGCTCCAGGTCTTTGTAGGGAAAGACAAGGAGATTGGGGCGGGGGGGAAGGTTAGGAGGAGAAATAATATGGATGGCCTCGAAGTATGGCACATAGAGTAGGGAATGGTAGATGAAGCTTGCAGTGGAGCAGGAGCACATTTGCAAGAAAGCATTGAGCCAGGCTAAAATAAAGATCTCATCCTGTGAACAATAGGGAGGTAGATTATGGCATTTAATGTCATAGTGACTTGACCAGATCTACATTTTAGATAGATCACTGGTATAGCATGGAGGCAGAGGACTGGAGAGAGTGGACAGTGAGGAGGTGCTTAGCACTGTTTTGGCATGGTAATGCAAGCTACACTGAGGAAGGGAGAAACCCCAGAAGGGGATGGTATGCCACAACAAAAATTAGGATTCTGTGATGACAATTTGGCTATGAGGTATGATGGGAGAAAAGAGTTAGGGATAAAGTTTTTTCTTGAGAAGTAGAACAAGTGATGCAGACTTTTACAGAATCAGGAGACAAAGACACAGGGATTTAGGGGAGGAGCTGGGGAGGCTTCCGTTAGAGTTATATATACAATATGAGCCCTTTCTGCTTCTGCATTACATCATTTTCCATAAAGTGATGGATTTGATTGTCTCACGTGGCTTGTCCACGTCCCTGTAGAACCAGAGACATGAAATTCACTTCTTGCTCAATTTCCACAATGATTTTTAGGCTTTATTGAGAATTTGAGGCAACAGGGTAGGTTTTATAATTATGATAATACAGATAATTTAAAATTGCATTTTAGAATTGTCTGTAAGTACAAATATTCTGGCCTGGGATATCTCACCCCAGAGACATCTGTATGACTTGAACCCCATCCTTGGGTCTTACGGCTGAAACTTCTCTTCCACTTCCTTCTCCTTGTCTTTTCTCATCTCTTTTCTTCCCCTATGCCCACATTGTCTTGGAGATGCCACACTCTAGATTATTTTTCCAAATTATTCACCTCTCTTCTGGCCCTAAGTCTCCACTAGTCCCATCAGAGTGTTCATCAAACCAAAAAGGTTTTCTATTTAACAACATACCTTCTATGAAAGTTCATGCTTTGGTAAATAACAACTTACCACCTCTCTTACACCCTTAAAAATGAGGGAGTTATAACATATACATATAAGAATTTGCTGTTCTCGACCATACCACGGAGGTCCCAGATCTTGAGGAATTCCTGAGGACTTACTAGAGGTGGGGAAGAGGCAAGAGGGGTCTGAGACTCAGCCAACTCCAATATTCCTTATTCTCACTACATCTTTAATAAAGGAAGCTTCATTTCTAAAATTTTACACATTGGTCATGAAAGGAGTCTTCCCATAGCCCTTCCAGCTTTACCTTCTGTTGCCTGATTCTATATTTAGGAGAACACTTTTCCCTATATTATGCCTGCTTTGCATTTGGCCAAGAACCATACCCTGATTTTACCTGTGTAGGGAATAGCCTTTGGGTAGTCAAGAAGAAAAATCTACTCAAGGAATAGATGACTTTCATTTTTCTCCCTGTGGTGTTTCATGCAGCCAGGTCTCTGCAAGTTATAACTTGGACTGCTCTTTGGTTACTTATGCTATAGCACAGGGTTAGTGAAGCAAGATTTGTGGGAAAAAGATCAAACAAAGTACTGAAAATTATATATCTACAAAACTGTCTCAAAATATTCACAATCTTTAGCACATAAAAGGCACTAACAAGCATTTTAGTGAAGAATCCTATTTAAATTGAACTAATGCAATGTTGTGCAAGCACTTAATTTTTTTTTTTTTCCAGATAGCACTTATTAACAGCTCATGGAATTCATTTTGAAAAACTGTCCTCAGGCATCTGCTCTAATTCAGAACTTTTCACTTGCCACTGGCTTACTTCTCTGGCAGAGTAGAGCTCTGTCATTGAAAGGAGGAAAGAAGTGGAGGGTGGGGAGGATGGTGGGAAGAAAAAAATCTAATAAATTGAAATGAAGACCCTATAGATAGTTTTTTCTTCTCTCTAGGATTATGCGAATTACCTGCAAACAATTTGCAAATGTATCTGAACCTGGCCAGGGTGAACAGATTTGCCTCAGAATTTGCCTAGAAAGACCTCCTTGTAAACAAATTACATTGCCTGTATCCTGCATATGATATATGTGTGAAACTCAGGTTTTGTTTTGATTTAATTCGACGTATTTCAGCCATCTGCGAGGGTTATAGGAAAAGGTCATTGTCTGTCCGTGGATAGTGCCTTGCAAAGGTAATTTACTTACCTCTGAAAGAGTCAGTGAAAGAACACTTGATTCCCCAGGGACTTATTGCTTCTCTTTCCTCATCAAGTGATAAAGCCCACAAAGACAACTTTCTGCCATTTTCCTCTTGCTATTGTGCACAAATCTGCTCATTCAGAAAGTCCTCTGTTAACACCAAAAGATGTAATGAGACTCTCTTTTGCCACCAAAGGAAAAGTTACTAGGCGATTTTAAGACCTTTCTGGGCCTTAAGTATTTTCATCTGCAAAATTTGGAGTTTGCCCTAGACTATCTCCAAGATACTTTCCAGTTCTAAAACCCTACAATCCTAAGATCCTTCATTGGACTAGTTTCCCTATCACTTTTTTATTATGCCTAATTTTGGGGCTAACAAAACTGTAAGCACATGCATTTAGAAAACAGTGTTTGAAGCTGTGGGTGGTTTTCAGGGAAACTGAAGTCAGCCCGCATTCAGGTAGTATGACTTTCAATCCGGCCACTGGTTCCAAATACTGCAAATGCATTTTCCACATTTTAGCAATGCCAAAAGACACAGATTTTAATTTCTTAAAGACCTATTTTTAATTTATTTTTCAAACACCAGCTTTTGCACCTCACCCCCACGGAATTCACACATTCTTAAAAAGAAGGTGTGCAACTTGAGTCAAGTCCTTCCCTAATTTGTTGAGGTTTATTAAATTATAGGTTTTGTTCGTGAAAAAAAAAAAAAGTCAGTTAGACCACCTGTCAGAATATTCAAGAAGCAATACATCTTGAGAAGTAAATTGATACTGAATTAATTTAGACAATGTTTAAACAGGCCAACAATTTAGATGATGATGATGATGGTTGGTGATCATCTGTTTTAAGAGTTCCACATCTGCTTACTACTGTGCCAACTGCCCTGACCATTATCTCTTATTATCATAGTCATTGCCTTGAGGATAGGATAGAATTTTCAGGATATAATTGATTGTTGGTTGGTTGTTAATAAGTATCCGTGTGACCCAACTGAGAAAATAAAGGCGACTATGTTTGTTGAGTCCACATCATGTCCCAGGCAAAGTGCTACATGCTTTCCACGAATTGTATCCATTCAGTCTTCCTTCCAACAAGGTAGGTATTATTAGATACATTAGAGATGAAAAACTGATCCTCAGAAATGTCTAGTACCTTGCTCAAAATTCCCATATTAGTTTGACAAAGCCAGCTCATTATTTGGGTTTATTTGACTCCAAGTTCTATGCTTCCTCCTGCAAACTAGGTAAAATCCACATTTCTTAACGGTGGTACGTATAATACATTATCTGTCATCTTGGAAGGCAGAGTCAGGTCCAGGGGTTTGGGAAGGTCAAGTGGGCCACAGCTGGGATGGCCATCATTATCATTTTGAAGTGTTTGGCTTTTCCTCAAGAAAGCATACCCAGGTAGAATGCTGTTGTGGGGGCTCATGGGAGCCACCCACCAAATAACAGAAAGGAAAGGAACTTAAAGATGACTTGACTTAATCCTCATTGCCTTGTGCCCTTGCCTGGTGCCTCATTGCCTTGTGCCAATTTGACTGTTTGCATTGAGTAAGGAAATTGAGGCCAGAGGAATGCTAAATGATTGCCCAAGTAATAGAGGCAACTGGCAGCAAAGATGGGATTAAATCCAGGTCTCTTGGCTTAAGAGGCAGAATTCTGTCCTCGACACCCCAGGGAGGGTTGAAGACAGAGGATGAGCAGGAAGACTGGAGAGGACCAGAGAACATCAGGCTGCAGGCATCAACACGGAAGGGCAAGCTGGCTCTCAGTCTGCACTGTGTAAAATGTAACAAGGTGCCATGGAACCTTGCCTTGAGAGGTCAGAGGTTAGGTCTGCAGATGGGCCATGGATTTTGTGCAGAGCTAGCCTTTCCTGGGCTCTTTCTGCCTTATGAACACAATAAATTTTAATATTTCCATGTAAAGGGCTCACAACCACAACTCACACAACACTTCTGCTGTCCAGTTTACCCTCTCACTGCTGGGACCCACCAGGATGGGGCTGATCCCTGGCAAGTTGTTCACCTGCAGCACCGGTCCTCTAGGAATTTTAGGAAACTCACAAAAGGTGGAGACTCCAAATGGTTCAAAGACAGCTCAGGGTGACAGGAGAGAGCACCAGTCTCCATGAGGAGTGGCTTTCTGGCTCTGCCCCCCTGGGGCCATGCCCCCAAATAGGTCAGTGCACCCATGGAACAGCTGATAAAGGATTAGTCTGTTCAGTAAAAGAGAGAGCTGCCTCCCTGGGCTACATATGCCTGCAGAGAAAGAATATCAAGGAGAGTATGGAAGATCCGTATTAGAATAATCCCCATTTGTAAGATGCTTTCATCATAAGATTTCATTTCTTCAACATGTACTTATGGGAGGTGACATTTATTCAACAGGTTTTATTCTCAATTTGCAATTTAAGAAACTGAAGGTCAAAAGTGCTAAATAATTTGTTCGGGTGAGACTTGAACCAGTGCTAGGATCAATTCAAAATCTAGGTCCTTTGAACCAGTAGAAGGAGGAGTCGGGCTTGTAAATCAGAAGGAAGCATCCGGAAAACAAGCCTCTTGGCCAAGGGGCCATAGTTATGGAGAGTTTATTCAAGTTACTTAACATATAGGGTAGTATTAGTTTGCAGAGTAGAATTTAGTGATTCATCACTGACACATAAACATCCAGCGCTCATCCCAAGTGAATGCCCATCCTCACCTCTTTCCCCTCCAGCAACCCTCGGGTTGTTCTCTCTAGTGAAGAGTCTTACGGTTTGCCTCCCTCTCTGTTTTTATCTTATTTTATTTTTCCTTCCCTTCCCTTATGGTCACCTGTGTTGTTTGTTAAATTCCAAGTATGAGTGAAGTCCTATGTTTGTCTCTCCCTGACTTATTTCACTTAGCATAACACACTGGGGTCGTTGCAAATGGCACGATCTCATTCTTTTTGGATGGCTGAGTAATACTCCATTGTATGCAGACACCCATCTTTATCTATTCATCAATCGATGGACAGTTGGGGCTCTCTCTGTAGTTTGGCTGTTGTGGTGGACACTGGTGCTGGATGGGCACATGCTCCCCAATGTTTATGGCAGCGCTATCAGAGTTTTACGTTTCTAACAGACTCCAGGTGAGCCCTTCTTTGAGTAGCAAACTGCACCTCAGCCATCCCCCGCAAGACATAAACTTGGCTTTAGGAAACCTGGAAAGAGTTAAGCCCGAGATTTATCCGTCCTTTTCCAACACCAGGTTCCGGTAGGTCTTCCTTAAATCTTAGCCATGACCTCACTACCCACAGACCACGCCAGATTTGTTCTGTCACTAAAGTAGAGCTGCTCAGCACTGATTTCCCGAAAACCAGTCCTCTGCTCTTCTCTCTCATGCATCATCTCTTATGAAAGTATGTCTCATGTCACTTACCTCTGTCCTTGGTTGATGGTGCTGCAGGAACATGGACAAGTCTTAGAGGAGGGAGCCTTCCTTCCCTTGGGCTCAGAAGCACATTTCTTTGCAAGAAGCCTTAGCAACTCTGAGGCTTGGTGTCTCCCACCAAACCCAATGAACATTACAGCACTTTGCAACCCCATGGCCTCCCCAGTCCTGATTTCAAATGGTAAAAAAGAAGATTCTCTAACAACTTCCAACCATGAAGCCATGTGACTCACAAATGACTTCAGCTGGGTCCTGCTGAGGTATGACAGGAGGGAGGGCTGTCTGTAACTCTCTCTGTTTCCCAACTTTTGACCTAAGAACTTATAAAGCAAGAGCTCTCTCTTGTCTTCATTCTGCTGGTGTTGTATGATTGAAGTACAGGTGAATACAGGCAGGAACCTTTCATTATCCGTGTCAGGAAAGTCAAAGATGAGAGCGATGTCCAGCTGTTGGGAAGTCAGATGTTCATTCAGCGCCTGGTGAAGATTGTGTGTGTGTGTGTGTGTGTGTGTGTGTGTGTGTGTGTGTGTATGAGAGAGAGAGAGAGAGAGAGAGAGAGGAAGGAAGGGAGGGTGTATGTGTCCAGGGGTGTGTGTGTGAGAGAGAGAGAGGAAGTGTGTGTAAGGAGCAAGGCAAGGAAAATACATATACTTTTCTTAAAAGCATGGCGTAGGATAGAGGTTCACCCACTTCAATCTCTCTGGCTATCAGTTTTCTTGTGGGGAATTGCTGGGCAGATTGAGTTTAACATCTGAAAAGGAACGAACAAAGGGTGTGGCTGGAACTCCCAAAAAGCTGAGAGCAGATGGGTTGGTGGTGGGCAGATGAAGACGGAGAGGCCCGCAGCAGGGTGTTTAGTCAATTGGGTTGTGGCACAATAATCTGGGGACCTCCGCCAGCGACTGAGGGGGCAGCGAGGCTTGTCTGGGATTTGGAATGAGCTGTAAAAGGTCCTGTCAGTAGACACGCCAGTAAGTGGTGTCTGACTCGAGAAGTGAGGCGGACCAGATGTGGACGGCTCAGGCCCCATCCTGGGGTACAAGGAGGAGGACTTCAGGCCTTTTCTCCCCTTTCTGCCGTGTGCCTGCAGGGCTCCCGACGTGGAGTGCAAGTCCATCCTGCTGAAAGCTCATCCAAGGGGAACAGCTCCACTCTAGGGAGACCTTTCCTAAAACTGAGGGAAGAGGAAGTATTGCCAAATCACTAGACACAGTTACGTAGTTGACCGTGCTGAGCTTACTTGTTGCCGCAAAGAACACTCAGCACTGGGAACCATGAGTCATCCCTGTGTGAGAGTGCTGTTAGGAGGGACTTGTAAGCCCTATAGAATGGGGGCTTAGGCTGACTGACTTGGGGGAAAGTTTAAGGAAACAAGGTTCTCTCTAGATTGGATGCTGTCCGAAAGCGAGGTTGATTCTGCAAATGGGTACCTCCATAAGTCTCCCCTATAGGGTTAGAGAGGATAAATTATAATCGGTAAAGGAGAAGCGGCCTCATTTATTTCAGTGTGGGGAGGTAGAGAGGTAGATGTTTGGTTACTTTGGGGGTGATCTTGTTTCTGTGCTTAGACAAAATTACAAAGTATCCTTTTTTATCTCGCTGTCTCACTATCCCAGATAATGTTGTCTGAGGCTGGTGTTCTGGGAGGTGGTTCATGTCGGACAGGAGAATAATAGGCCAGCTTCCTGATGTCAGGGGTTGCTTTTAAGTTTCTTTTCGCCCTTTCCAGTGCAAAGCAAGGAAGAAATATCACTTATTTCCATTTGCTTTGAAAGCCTCTGGTGTGAAATCGGCTTTCCCTGTGCTTTTCTGTTGTGTTGTTTTTCTCAGGAAAACAAACGAGGCTCTGTCTATTCAGAAGCCCAGGCCATTTTGATAATGAAGCCAATCCAAGAGTTTGGTGATGCCCTAGCCCAGGGTTTGTCTGCTGAAAACACGAACCCTCGCATTGAGCCCCACCTCCAGCCAGCTGGCTACTCTT